>NW_027521776.1:0-53150 GCF_052094955.1 Ictidomys tridecemlineatus
TCTGCACCGCAGTCTTAAAACTCTGCTCTCTGCAAGGATCCTTCTGAATTGCAGTCTCCAATGTCTACTCTCTGCAACAGTGCTTCTGCACCCAAGTCTCCAAATTCTGGTATCTGCAACAGTCCCTCTGAACCTCAGTCTGAAAACTCTTCTCTCTGCAACGATCTTTCTGCAACACAGTCTCAAACCTCTGCTCTCTGTAACAAGCCTTCTGCACCCCAGTCTCCAAACTCTGCACTCTGTAACAGTCCTTCTGCACCTCACTCTGCAAACCCTGCTGTCTGCCACAGTCGTTCTGCACCCCAGTCTTCAACATCTACTCTCTGCAACAGTCCTTCAATACCCCAGTCTCCAACCACTGCTCTCCAACAGTACTTCTGCACCCAACTCTCCAACCTCTGCTCTCAGCAACAGTCCTTCTGCACCCAGTCTCCAAACTGTGCTCTCTGTAAGATCCTTCTGAACACCACTCTCCAACCCCTTCTCGCTGTAACAGTCTTTCTGCAACCCAGTCTCCAACCTCTGCTCTCTGCAAGGATCATTCTGCACCCTGTGTCCAACCTCTGCTCGCTGCATCAGTTTTCATGCACCCAGTCTCCAACATCTGCTCTCTGCAACAGTTTTTCTGTACCTCAGTCTAAAAACTCTGCTCTGCAAAATTCTTCTGCACCCCAGTCTCCAACCTCTGCTTTCTGTAATAGTCCTTCTGTACCTCAGTCTTCAACCTCTGCTTTCTGTAAGACCCTTCTGAAACGCAGTCTGTAAACTCTGCTCATTGTAACAGTGCTTCTGCACCCCAGTCTCCTACATCTGCTCTCTGTAATAGGCCTTCTTCACCCCAGTCTCCAACCTCTGCTCTCTTTAGAGGCCTTTTGCACCACAGTCTCAAACGTCTGCTGTCTTCAAAAGTCCTTCTGAACCCCAGTCTCCAACCTGTGCTCTAAGTAACAGTACTTCTGCTCCCCAGTCTCCAACCTCTGCTCTGTAACACTACTTCTGTTCCGGAGTCTCCAACATCTGTTCCCAGCAACACTGCTTTTGCACCCCAGTCTCCAAACTCTGCTCTCTGTAACACTCCTTCTGTACCAGAGTCTCCAACTCTGCTCTCTGTAATTGTTCTTATGCACCCCAGTCTCCAACATCTGCTTTCTCTATAATTCCTTCTGCACCCCAGTCTTTAACCTCTGCTCTCTTTAACAGTCCTTCTGCATCCCAGTCTCCAACCTCTGCTCTCTTCCCAATTCCTATCGCACCCAGTCTCCAACCTGTGCTCTCTGTAACAGTACTTCTGCTCCACAGTCTTCAACCTCTGCTCTCTGTAACACTCCTTCTGTACCGGCGTCTCCAACATCTTTTCTCAGCAACAGTGCTTTTGCAGCCTAGTCTCCAAACTCTGCTCTAGGTAACACTCCTTCTGTACCGGAGTCTCAAACCTCTGTTCTCTCTAGCGGTTCTTATGCACCCCAGGCTCCAACATCTTCTTTCTCTATAAGTCCTTCTGCACCCCAGTATTTAACCTCTGCTCTCTTTCACAGTTCGTCTGCACCTCAGTCTCGAACCTCTGCTCTTTGCCCAATTTTTATTGAACCCAGTCTCCAACCTGTGCTCTCTGTAAAAGTCCTTCTGCACCCCAGTCTCCAACCTCTGCTCTGTAACACTACTTCTGTTCCGGAGTCTCCAACATCTGTTCCCAGCAACACTGCTTTTGCACCCCACACTTCTCACACTTCTGCTCTTTTTCACGAAGCTTCTGCACCCCAGTCTCGAACCTCTGCTCTCTGCAACGTTCTTTCTCCACCTCAGTCTCCAAACTCTGCTCTCTGCAATGATCCTTCTGCACCGCTGTCTCAAACCTCTCCACTCTGTAACAGTCCTTCTGCACCACAGTCTCCAACCTTCGATCTCTGACCAGTCGTTTTGCACCCCAATTTCCAACCTCTGCTCTCTGCAACAGTCCGTATATACCCAAGTCTCAAAACTCTGCTCTCTACAGCAGTCCTTCTTCATTCCACTCACCAAACTCTGCTCTCTGTAACAGTACTTCTGCACCCCAGTGTCCAAACTCTGTTCTCTGTAACAGCCCTTCTTCACCCCAGTCTCCAACCTTTGCTTTCTGTAACAGTCATTTTGCACCTCATTCTCCAAACTCTGCTCTCTGACACGATCCTTCTAAACCAGAGTCTCCAAGGTCTACTCTCTGCCACTGTCCTTCTGAACCCTGGTCTCCAATCTCTGCTCTCTGTAACAGGCCTTCTGCACCCCAGTCTCCAACCTCTGCTCTCGGTAACAGGCCTGCTGTTCCCCAGGCTCCAACCTCTACTCTCTGCAATGATCCTTCTGCATCCCAGTCTCCAAACTCTGCTCTCTGCAACAGTCCTTCTTCACCCCAGTCCCAACTTTAGATCTCTGAAAGATCCTTCTGCACCCCAGTCTCCAAACTCTAATCTCTCTAACAATTTTTCTGCACCACAGACTCCAACCTCTGCTATCAGAAACGGTCCTTATGCACCCCAGTCTCAAATTTCTGTTCTCTGCAACAGTCTTTCTGCACCACAGTCTGAAACATCTGCTCTCTGTAACAGTTCTTCTGTACTGCAGTCTCCAACCTCTGCTCTCTCTAACGGTCCTTCTGCACCTCAGTCTCCCTCCTCTGCTTTCTGTATCATTCTTTCTGCACCCTAGTATCCAACTTTTGCTCTCTGTAACTTTACTTCGGCACCTCAGTCTCCAAACTCTGATCTCTGTTTCAGTCCTTCTGCACCCCAATTTTCAAACTCTGCTCTCTGTAACTTTAATTTTGCACCTCAGTCTTCAAAAACTGATTTCTGCAAAAGTCCTTCTTCACCCCAGTCTCCAACCTCTGCTCTCTGGAACAGTCCTTCTATACCCCAGTTTCCATTATCTGCTCTCTGCAACAATCCTTCTGCAACCAAGTCTTCAACGTCTGCTCTCTGCCACAGTCTTTCTGCACCCCAGTCTCCAAACTATGCTCTTTGGAAGATACTTCTGTACACCAGTTTCCAAGCTCTGTGCTCTTTAACATTCCTTTTGCACCCCAGTCTCCATGCTCTGCTCTCTACAATGGTCCCTCTGCTGGCCAGTCTTCAACCTTGTTCTACACAACAGTTCTTCTATACCGCAGTCTTCAACCTCTGTTCTCTGTAAGGGTCCTTCTGCACCCCAGTCTCCAACCTCTGCTTTTTGTATAAGTCCTTCTGCACCACAGTCTTCAAACTCTGCTCTCTGTAACAGTGCTTCTGCAAGTCAGTCTGCAACCTCTGCTCTCTGCAACTATCCTACTGCACCCCAGTCTTCTACCTCTGCTCTCTGTAACAGTCCTTCTGTACTGCAGTCTCCAACCTCTGCTCTCTGTAACAGTCCTTCTGCACCCCAGTCTCCAAAATCTGCGTTATGTATCAGTCATTCTTCACCCCAGTCACCAAAGTTGCTCTCTGTAACAGTTCTTCTTCACCTCAGAATCCAACCTCTGTTCTCTGCAACAGTCCTTCAGTGCCCCAATCTCCAACCTCTGCTCTCTGCAACAGTCTTTTTGCACCTCAGTGTCCAAACTCTGTTCTCTGTAAGGGTCCTTCTGCACCACATTCTCTAACCTCTGCTCTCTGTATCAATTTTTCTGAACCACATTCTCCAAACTCTCATCTCTTTATCAGTCCTTCTGCACCTCAGTCTGCAACATCTGCTCTCTGCAATAGTTATTATGCACCCTAGTCTCCAACCTCTGCTCTCTGTAACAGTCCTTCTTCACCTCAGTCTCCAAGCTCTGCTCTCTGTAAGTTCCTTCTGCAACCCAGTCGACAAACTCTGCTCTCTGTAACAGGCATTCTTCCCCCCAGTCTCCAACCTCTGCTCTCTGTAAGAGTCCTTCTGCTCCGCAGTCTCCAACCTCTGCTCTGTGCAACAATCCTTCTTAAACCCAGTCTCCAACGTCCGCTCTCTGCAACAGTCCTTTTGCACCCCAGTCTCCAACATCTGCTCTCTGCTACAGTCCCTCTGAACCTCAGTCTGAAACCTCTGCTCTCTGCAACGATCCTTCTGCACCCCTGTCTCCAAAGTCTGCTGTTATCAACAGTCCTTTTACACCCCAGTCCCCAACCTCAGTTCTCTGAAAGATCCTCCTGCACCACATTCTCCAACCTCTCATCTCTGTAACAGTCCTTCTGAACCCCAGTCTCCTCCTCTGCTCTCTGCATGGATCCTTCTGCTTCTCAGTCTCAAAACTCTGCTCTCTGCAATGATCCTTCTGCACCCCAGTCTCCAACCTCTACTCTCTGTAAAAGTCCTTCGGTACTACAGTCTCCAACCTCTGCTCTCTGTAAGGGTCCTTCTGCACCCGAGTCTCCAAACTCTGCTTTCTGTATCAGTTTTTCTGAACCCCAGTCTCCAATCTTTGCTCTGTGTAACTGTCCTTCTGCACATTAGTCTACAACCTCTGCTCTCTGCTTCAATCCTTCTGCACCCCAATCTCCCACCTCTACTCTCTTCAACAGTTCTTCTACATTCCAGTCTAAAACCTCTACTCTCTTCAACAGTCTTTCTGCACCCCAGTCTACAAACTCTGCTCTCCGTATCAATCCTTCTGCACCTCATTCTCCAACCTGTGCTCTCTGCAACGGTCCTTCTGCACCTCAAAATACAACCTCTACTCTCTGTAACAGTGCTTCTGCACCTCAGTCTCTAACCTAGCTCTCTGTAAGATCCTTCTGCTACCCAGTCTTCAAACTCTGCTATTTGTAACAGTCCTTCTGCACCAAGGTCTCCATCCTCTCCTCTCTGCAATTATATTTCTGCACCACAGTGTCCAACCTCTGCTCACTGCAAAAGTCCTCCAACTTCTGTTCTCTGTAACAATCCTTTGCAACTCAGTCCCAAAATTCTGTTTTCTGCAATCGTCCTTCTGCACCCCATTTTCCAACTCTGTAACAATCATTTAGCACACCAGTATCCAACCAATGATCTCTCCAACGATTCTTTTGCAACCCAGTCTCCAACCTCTGCTCTCTGCAAAAGTCTTTCTACACCCCAGTCTCCAACATCGGCTCTCTGAAACACTCCTTCTTCACCTCAGTCTGAAAACTCTGCTCTCTGCAACTATTTTTCTACACCCCAGTCTCCAAACTCTGCTTTCTGTAACCGTCCTTCTGCATCTCAGTCTTCGACCTCTGCTCTCTGTAACAGTCCTTGTGCACCCAAGTCTTCAATCTCTGCTCTCTGTAAGATCCTTCTGCACCCCAGTCTCCAACCTCTGCTCGCTGTTAAAGGCCTTCTGCACCCCAGTCTCCAAAATCTTCTCTCTGCAACGATCCTCCTCCAACACAGTATCCAACCTCTGCTCTGTGCAACAGTTCGTGTGCACCCCAGTCTCCAAACTCTGCTCTGTGTAAGATCTTTCTGCACCCCAATCTCCAAATTCTGATCTCTGTAACAGACCTTCTGCATTCCAGTCTCCAACATCTGCTCTCTGTAAGAATCCTTCTGCACCTTAGTCTCCATGATCTGCTCTCTTCAACGGTCCTTCTGCACCGCAGTCTCCAACCTCTGTTGTCTGCAACTGTCCTTCTGCAACTCATTCTCCAAACTCTGCTTACTGCAACATTCCTTCTGCACCCCAGTCTTTAACATCTTTTCAATGCAACAGTTCTTCTGCACCCCATTCTCCAAAATCTACTCTCTGAAAAAGTCCTTCTCCACCCCAGTCTCCAAATTCTGCAATCTGTAACAGTCCTGCAGACTCCAAACACTGCTCTCTGTAACGGTCCTTCTGCAACCTAGTCTCCAACCTCTGCTTTCTTTATCAGTCCTTCTGCACCCAGTCTCCAACCTCTGCTCTCTCTAACGGTCCATCTGCATCTCAGTCTCCTACCTATGCTCTCTGCAAAAGTCCTTCAGCACCCCAGTCTCCAACTTCTCGTCCCTGCAACAGTCCATCTAAACCCCAGTTTCCAAACTCTGCTATCTGCAACAGTCCTTCTGCACCACAGTCTCTAAACTATGCTCTCTGTAACAATCCTACTGCAACTCAGTCTTCAACCTCTACTCTCTTAAACAGTCCATCTCCACCTCAGTCTCCAACGTCTGCTCTCTGTAAGATCCTTCTGCAACCCAGTCTCCAATCTCTGCCCCCTTTAACATTCCTTCTGCACCCCTTATCCAAACTCTCCTCTCCATAACAGGCCTTCTACACCCCAGTTTCTAAAGTCTGTTTTCTATAACAATCCTTCTCCACCCCAGTATCTAAACTCTGCTCTCTACAACGATCCTTCAGCACCCCATTGTCCACCATCTGCACTCTGCAACAGTCCTTTTGCACCCCAGTCTCCAACATGTGCTCTCTGAAACGGTCTTTCTGCACCTCAGTCTTAAAACTCTGTTCTCTGCAACGATCCTTCTGCACCTCAGTCTCCAAACTCTACTCTCTGTAACAGTCTTTCTGCACCTCAGTCTCCAACATCTGCTCTCTGTACCAGTCCTGCTACACCTCGGTCTACAATCTCTGCTCTTCGTAAGATCCTTCTGCAAACTTGTCTAAAAACTCTGCTCTCTGTAACAGTTCTTCTGCACCCCAGTCTCCAAACTCTGCGCTCTGTAACAGACCTTTTGCACCCTAATCTCCAACCTCTACTCTCTGTAACAGTGTTTTTGCAACTCAGTCTCCAACCTCTGCTCTCTGCAACGATCCTTCTGCACCTCAGTCTCCAAACTCTACTCTCTGTAACAGTCTTTCTGCACCTCAGTCTCCAACATCTGCTCTCTGTACCAGTCCTGCTACACCTCGGTCTACAATCTCTGCTCTTCGTAAGATCCTTCTGCAAACTTGTCTAAAAACTCTGCTCTCTGTAACAGTTCTTCTGCACCCCAGTCTCCAAACTCTGCGCTCTGTAACAGACCTTTTGCACCCTAATCTCCAACCTCTACTCTCTGTAACAGTGTTTTTGCAACTCAGTCTCCAACCTCTGCTCTCTGCAACGGTCCTTCTGCACCTCAGTCTCCAGCTCTACTCTCTGTAAAAGTCTTTCTGTACCCCAGTCTCAAACCTCTGCTGTCTGCAAGGATCCTTCTGCACCCCATTCTCCAACGTCTACTCTCTGAAAAACTCCTTCTGCACCCCAGTCTCCAACCTCTGCTCTCTGCAACGATTCTCTGCATGCCAGTCTCCAACGTCTCCAGTCCTCAACAGTCCTTATGCACGCCTGTCTCAAATCTCTGCTTTCTGTCAGAACCTTCTGCATGACAGTTTAAAAACTCTGCTCTCTGTGACATTCCTACTACACCCCAGGCTCCAACCTAAGCATTCTGCACCGGTCCTGCTGCACCCCAGTCTCCAAACTCTGTTCTATGCAGCAGTCCATCTGCTCCCCAGTCTCCATCCTCTGCTCTCTGTAACGGTCCTTCTGTACTCCAGTCTCAAAACTCTGCTTTCTATATCAGTCCTTCTGTACTACTGTTTCCAACCTTGGCTCTGTGTAACAGTCCTTCTGCAAATCTGTCTCCAACCTCTGCTTTCTGCAACCTTACTTCTGCATCTTATTCTCTAACCTCTTCTCTCTGCAAATGTCCTTCTGAAAAACAGTCTCCAACATCTCCTCTCTGCAACAGTCCTACTGTACCCTAGTCTCCAATCTCTGCTCTCTGTAATGGTACTTCTGCACCCCAGTCTCCAACCTCTGCTTTTTGTATCAGTAATTGCACCCCAGTCTCCAACCTTTGCTCTCTGTAACATTCTTTCTGCACCTCCGTCTCCAACCTCTGCTCTCTGTGACAGTGCTTCTGCACCCGAGTCTCCAACCTATGCTCTCGTCAAAATTTCTCCTCCACCCCAGTCTCCAACATCTTCTATCTAAAACAGGTCTTCTTCACCCCAGTCTCCAAAATCTGCACTCTGAAACAGTTCTTCTTCACCCCAGTCTCCAACCTTTGCTCTCTGTAACAGTCCTCCTGTATTACTGTCTCCAAACATTCCTTTCTGTAACGGTCCGTTTGCACCCCCCGTCTCCAACCTCTGCATTCTGTATCAGTCCTTCTGCACCCCAGTCTTTAATCTCTTCTCTCTGTTACAGTCCTTCCGCTCCTCAGTCTCCAAAATCATCTCTCTGCAACAGTCCTTCTGCACCCAAGTCTCCAACACCTGCTACCTGAAACAGTCCTTCTACACCCCAGTCTCCAACCTCTGCTATCTGCAACAGTGTTTCTGCACCCCAGTCTACGGCCTTTGTATCTGTAAAAATTCTTCTTCACCTCAGTCTCCAACCTCTGCTCTCTGCAATGGTTCATCTACACCTCAGTCTGCAAACTCTACTCTCTGTAACATTCCTTCTGCACCTCAGTCTTCCACCTCTGATCTCTGTAAGATCCTTCTGCAACCCAGTCTCCGAACTCTGCCTTCAGCATAGATCCTTCTGCACCCCAGTTTTCAAACTCTGCTCTCTGTAACAGTCCTGTTGCACCTAAGTCTTCAATCTCTTCTTTGTGTAAGATGTTTCTACAACCGTGTCTCCAAACTATGCTCCTTGTAACAGTCCTTCTGAACCCCAGTCTACAAACTCTGCTCTAAGCAACAGTCCTTCTAAACCTCAGTCTCCAACCTCTGCTCTCTGCAGCAGTCCTTCTGCACCACAGTCTCCAACATCTGTTCTCTGAAACAATCTTTCTTAACCTCAGTTCCCAAACTCTGATCTCTGCAATGGTCCTTTTGCACCCCAGTCTCAAACCTCTGCTCTCTGTCAAAATCCTTCTGCACCCCAGTCTCCAACCTCTGATCTCTGCAACGATCCTTCTGCACCTAGTCTCCAACATCTGCTCTCTGCAACAGTCCTTCTTTACCTCAGTCTGAAAACTCTTCTCTCTGCAACAATCCTTGTGCACCCCAGTATCCAAACTCTGCTTTCAGTAATTCTGCACCTCAGTCTCCAACATCTGCTCTCTGTAACAGTCCTACTACACCCCCGTATCCAACCTCTGCTCTCTGTAAGATCCTTCTGCATCCCAGTTTCCAAACTCTGCTCTCTGTAACATTCCTTCTGGTCCCAGTCTCCAAACTCTGCTCTCTGTAACAGTCCATCGTCTCCATGTCTCCAACCTCTGCTCTGTTTAACAGTTCTTTTGTACCACAGTCTCCAACCTCTGCTCTCTGTAAAAGTCCTTCTGTATCACAGTCTCCAAACTCTGCTCTCTGCAACGGTCCTTCTGCACCCCATTCTCCAACCTCTGCTCTCTGTAACAGTCCTTCTGTACCACAGTCTCCAACTTCTCCTCTCTGCAACAGTTCTTCTGCACCCCAGTCTCCAACATCTACTCTCTGAAACAGTCCTTCTCCACCCCAGTCTCCAACCTCTGCTCTCTGTAACAGTCCTTCTGTACTGCAATCTCCAACCTCTGCTATCTATAATGGTTCTTCTGCACCCTAGTCTCTAACTTCTGCTTTCTGTATCAGTCCTTCTGCACCCCAGTCTCCAAACTCTGCTGTCTGTTACAGTCCTTCTGTACCTCAGTCTCCAACTTCTGCTCTCTGAAACAGTCCTTCTGTACAACAGTCTCCAACATCTGCTCTCAATAACAATCTTTCTGTACCTCAGTCTCCAAACTCTACTCTCTGTTACACTCCTTCTGCATCTCCGTCTCCAACCTCTGCTCTCTGCAACAGTCCTTCTGCACTGCTGTCTCAAATTCTGGTCCCTGCAAAAATCCTTCTTCACCTCAGTTCCCAAACTCTGATCTCTGCAATGTTTTTTTTAACCCCTGTCTCCAGCCTCTGCTCTCTGTTACAATCCTACTGCACCCCAGTCTCCAACATTTGCTCTCTGCAACGATCCATCTGCACCCCAGTCTCCAAAATCTACTCTCTGCAACATTGCTTCTGCACCTTAGTCTGAAAACTCTGATCTCTTCAACGATCCTTGTGCATCCCAGTCTCTAAATTCTGCTTTATGTAACAGTCCTTCTGCAACTCAGTCACCAATCTCTGCTTTCTGTCACGGTCCAACTGCACCCCAGTCTCCCAACCTCTGTTCTCTGTAAAATCCTTCTTCACCCCAGTCTCTAACCTCTGCTCTCTGCAACAATCCTATTACACCCCAGTCTCCAAACTCTGATCCCTACAACAGTCCTTCTGCACCCCAGTCTCCAACATCTGCTCTCTGCAACAGTCCTTCTGCACCTCAATCTGAAAACTCTGCTCTCTGCAACGATCCTTGTGCACCCTAGTCTCCAAACACTGCACTCTGAAACAGTCCTACTCTACCCTTGTCTCCAACCTCTGCTCTCTGTAACAGTCCTCGTGTAGTGCAGTCTCCAAAATCTGCTCTCTGTAACGGTCCTTCTGCACCCCAGTATCCAACCTCTGCTTTCTGTATCAGTCCTTTTTAACCTCAGTCTCCAAACTCTGCTCTCTGCCACAGTCCTCCTGCACCAAAGTCTCAAATATCTACTCCCTGCAATATTCCTTCTGCACATCAATCTCTAACCTCTACTCTCTGTAACAGTCCTTCTGCACCTCAGTCTTCAACATTTCCTTTTTGTATAATTTTTCTGCAACCCAGTCTCCAAACTCTGCCCTCTGTAACAGTCCTTCTTCACCCCTTCTCCAAATATGTTCTCTGTAACAGTCCTTTTGCACCCCAGTCTCAATAATCTGCTCTCTACAACGATCCTTCTGTACCCCAGTCTCCAACCTCTGCTCTCTGCAAAAGTCAATCTCCAACCCAGTCTACAAACTCTGCTCTTTGTAACAGTCCTCCTGTAGTGCAGCCTCCAAAATCTGCTCTCTGTAACAGTCCTTCTACACCCCAGTCTCCAAACTCTGCTCTCTGGAACAGTCCTTCTACACCCCAGTCTCCACACTCTGCTCGCTCCAAGGATCCTTAAGCACCCCAGTCTCCAACCTCTGGTCTCTACATCAGTTCTTTTGAACTCCAGTCTCCAACTTCTGCTCTCTGTAACCGTTTTACTCTACCGCAGTCTCCAACTACTGTTCACCGTTAGGGTCCTTATGCACCCCCGTATCCAACCTATTCTTTCTGTATTCTGTGGTTTTGCACCACAGTCTCAAAACTCTTCCCTCTGTAACAGTCCTTCTACAAGTCAGTCTGCAAACTCTGCTCTCCTCAGCAGTCCTACTGCACCCCAATCTCCATCCTCTGCTCTCTGCAACAGTCCTTTTGCACCCCAGTCTCCAACCTCTGCTCTCTATAACAGTCCTTCTGTACTGCATTCTCCAACGTCTGCTCTCTGTAAGGGTACTTCTACACCTGAGTATCCAACCTCTGTTTTCGGTATCAGTCCTTCTGCACCCAAGTCTCCAACCTGTGCTCTGTGTAAGTGTCCCTCTGCACCTTAGTCTCCGAACTTTGCTCTCTGCTACAGTTTTTCTAGACCCCAGTCTCCAACCTCTACTTTCTCTAACAATCCTTCTGCAACTCCATCTACAACCTCTGCTCTCTGCAATGATCCTTCTGCACCTGAGTCTCCAATTCTAATCTCTGATACAGTGCTTCATCACCTCAGTCTCCAACCTCTGCTTTATGTAAGATTCTTCTGCAACCCAGTCTCTACACTCTGCTCTCTGTAAAAGACCATCTGCACCCCAGTTTCCAAACTCTGCTCTCTGTATCAGTCCTTCTGCACCCCAGTCTCCAACCTCTGCTCTCTGCAACGATCCCTCTGCACCCCAGTCTCCAACCTCTGCTCGCTGCAACAGTACTTGTGCACCCCAATCTCCAAAATCTGCTCTCTGCAACAGTTCTACTGTACCTCAGTCTGAAAACTCTGCTCTCTGGAATAATCCTTCTGCACCCGAGTCTCCAACCTCTGCTCTATTTAACAGGCCTTCTGCACCCCAGTCTCCAAACTCTGCTCTCTGTAACAGGCCTTCTGCACCCCAGTCTCCAAACTTTTCTCTCTGCAACAATAATTCTACACCTCAGTCTCCAACATCTGCTCTCTGTAAGATCCTTCTGCAACCCAGTCTCCCAACTCTGCCCTCTCTAACAGTCCTTCTGCACCGCTTCTCCCAACTCTCCTCTCCGTAACAGGCCTTCTGCACCACAGTCTCCAAATTCTGTTCTCTATAACAAGATTTCTGCACCCCAGTTCCCCAACCACTGCTCTCTGCAACAGTCCTTCTGCGCCCCGGTCTCCAACCTGTGGTCTCTGCAACAGTGCTTCTGCACTTCAGTCTTAAAACGCTGTTCTCTGCTACGATCCTTTTGCACCTCAGTCTTCAACCTCTACTCTCTGTAACAGTCCATCTGCACCTGGATAACCAATATCTGCTCTCTGTTAGATCCTTCTTCAACCCAGTCTCCAAACTCTGTGATCTGTAACAGTCTTTATAGAGCCCTTCTCCAGACTCTGCTTTCCGTAACAAGCCTTGTGCACCCCAGTCTCTAACCTCTGCTCTCTGTAACAGTCTTTTTGCACCTCAGTCTCCAACCTCTCCTCTCTGAAAGGATCCTTCTGCAACCCAGTCTCCAATGTCTACTCTCCTCAACAGACCTTCTGCACCTCAGTCTCCAAATTCTGCTCTTGGCAACAGTCCTTCTTCACCCAAGTATCCAGCCTCTGCTCTCTGCAACAGTCTTTCTACACCCCAGTCTTCAACCTCTGCTCTCTGTAACAATCCTTCTGCACCCCAGTCTCCAAACTCCGCTCTCTGTAACAGTCCTTCTGCACCCCAGTCTCCAAACTCTGCTCTCTGTAACAGTCCTTCTGCACCGTTCTTTCAAACCTCTGCTCTCTGTTACAGTCTTTCTATACCGCAGTCTCCAAACTCTGCTCTCTGTAACGATCACACGGTACCCCAATTTCCAACCTCTGCTTTCTCTAACAGTCTTTCTGCACCTCAGTCTCCAAACTCTGCTCTCTCTAACAGTCCTGCTGCAACTCAGTCTCCAACCTCTTTTCTCTGTTACAGGCCTTCTGCACCTCAGTCTGAATCCTCTGCTCTCTTCACGATCATTTAACACACCAGTCTCTAATCACTGCTCTCTGTAACATTCGTCCTGCACCACAGTCACCAACCAATGCTCTCCTTAAGATCCCTCTTCAACTCAGCCTCAAAACTCTGCTCTCTATAACAGTCCTTCTGCAACCCAGCCTCCAACCTCTGCTCTCTGTTGCAGGCCTTATGCACCCCAGACTCCAAACTCTGCTCTCTGAAACAATCCTTCTGCACGCCAGTCTGCAACCTCTGTTGTCTGTAATGGTCCTTCTGCACCCCATTCTCACACCTATGCTTTCTGTATCATAATTCTTCACCCCAGTTTCCAACGTCTGCTCTGTGTAACAATCCTTCTGCATCTCAGTCTCCAACCTCTGCTCTCTGAAACCGTCCTTCTGCACTCCAGTCTCCAACCTCTTCTTTCTGCAACATTCCTTTTGCTCCCCAGTCTACAACCTGTGCTCTCTGTAACAGTCCTTCTGCACCGCAGTCTCCCACCTCTTTTCTCTGTAAGGATCCTTCTGCAGCCCAGTCTCCACCTCTGCTCTCTTCAAGGATTCTTCTGCAACTCAGTCTCCAACTTCTGCTCTCTTCAACGATCCTACTGAACCCCAGACTCCAACTCTGCTTTCTGTAACTGTTTTTCTGTGCCTCAGTCTTCAATCTCTGCTCTCTGCAACGGTCCTTCTGCACCCCTGTCTCCAACCTCTGCTCTCTGCAACAATCTTTATGCACCCCAGTCTCCAAAATCTGCTCTCTGCAACAGGTTTTTTGCTTTCCAGTCTCCAAAGTCTCCTCTCCTTAACACTTATTCTGCACCCCAGTCTCCAACCTCTGTACTGTGTAAGGTCCTTCTGCACCCTAGTTTTTAAACTCTGCTCTCTGTAACATTCTTCTCCAACCCAGTCTACAACCTCTGCTTTCCTCAATGGTCCTGCTGCAACCCAGTCTACAAAATCTGTTTTCTGCTACAGTCCTTCTACTTTCCAGTCTCAAACCTCTGCTCTCTGTAACAGTCCTTCTGTACCGCAGTCTCCTACCTCTGCACTCTCTATCGGTCCTTCTGCACCCCAGTGTAAAACCTCTGTTTTCTGTATAAGTCCTTCTGAACCACGGATTCCAACCTCTGCTTTCTGTAACAGTCCTTCTGCACCTTTGTCTCAAATCTCTGAACTCTGCAACCTTACTTCTGCACCCCATTCTTTAAACTCTGCTCTCTGCAACAGTCTTTCTGTACATCAGTTTGAAAAATCTGCTCTCTGCAACAATCCCTCTGCACCCCAATCTCCAACCTCTGCTCTCTGTAACAGTCTTTCTGTACCTCTGTCTCCTAACTCTGCTCTTTGTAAGACCCTTCTGAAACCCCGTCTGAAAACTCTGCTCTCTGTAACAGTCTTTCTGCACCCCAGTCTCCAACCTCTGCTCTCTGTAACAGGCCTTAAGCATCCCATTATCCAACCTCTGATCTCTGTAAGAGGCCTTCTGCACCCCAGTCTCCAACCTCTACTCTCTGCAACGATCCTTCTGCACACCAGTCTCCTACCTCTTCTCTCTAAAACAGTCCTTATGCACTCCAGTCTCCTACCTCTGCTCTCTGTAAGATCCTTCTGCACACCAATCTCCAACCCCTGCTCGCTGTAACAGTCCTTCTGTAACCTATCTCCAAACTCTGCTCTCTGCAACAGTCCTTCTGCACCCCAGTCTCCAAACTCTGTTTTCTGCAACAATCCTTCTACACCCCAGTCTCCAAATTCTTCTCTCTGTAACAGTCCTTCTGTTCCAGAGTCTCCAACCTCTTCTCTCTGTAATGGTCCTTCTGCCCCCTAGTCTCCAACATCTGCTTTATTTGTCAGTCTTTCTGCACCCAGTATCCAACCTCTGCTCTGTGTAACAGTCCTTCTGCACCTCAGTCTCTAACCTCTGTTTCAGCAACAGTCTTTCTGAACCCCAGTCTCCAAACTCTGCTCTCTTCAACATTCCTTCTGCACCCCAGGATCAAACCTATGCTCTCTGTAAAAGTCTGTCTGCACCCCAGTCTCCAACCTCTGCTCTCTGCAATGATCATTCTGCAACCTAGTCTCAAACATCCGCTCTCTGTAACAGTCTTTCTGCACCGCAGTCTCCAAACTCTTTTCTCGGTAAGATCGTTCTGAAAACCAGTCTCCCACGTCTGCTATCTGTAACTGTCCTTCTGCATCCCAGTCTTTAACCTCTGCTCTCTGCAACAGTCCTTCTGCACCTCAATCTCCTAACTCTGCTTTCTGCAACAGTCGTTCTGGACCCAAGTCTCCAACCTCTGCTCTCGCAACATTTCTTCTGCACCCCAGTTTCCAAACTTTACTCTCTGTAAAAGTCTTTCTGCACCCCAGTCTCCAAACTCTGCTCTCTGCAACGATTCTTCTACACCTCAGTCTCCATCCTCTGCTCTCTGCAATGACCCTTCTGCACCTCAGTCTCAAACCTCTGCTCTCTGCAAATGTCCTTGTGAAACCCAGTCTCCAACATCTGATTTGTATAACACTTCTTCTGAACCACAGTCTGAAAACTCCGCTCTCTGTATTCCTCCATCTGCAACCCAGTCTCCAACCTCTGTTCTCTGTAATAGACCTTCTGTACCTCAATCTCCAGTCTCTGCTCTAAGCAAAAATCATTCTGTGCACAAGTCTCTAACATCTGCTCTCTTAAACAGTCCTTCTACATCCCAGTCTCGAACCTCTGCTCTCTGCAACAATTCTTTTGCACCTTAGTCTCCAACCTCTGCTCTCTGCTACACTCCTTCTTTACCCCAATTTCCAAACTCTACTCTCTGCAAAAGTCCTTCTACATTGCAGTCTAAAACCTCTGCTCTCTGCAACAGTCCTTCTGCACACCAATATCCTACCTCTACTCTCAGCAACAGTCTTTCTGAACCTCAGTCTCCAACCTCTGCTCTCTGCAACATTCCTTCTGCACCCCAGTATCAAACCATTGCTTTCTGTAAAAGTCCATCTGCACCCCAGTCTCCAACCTCTGCTCTCTGTAACGATCCTTCTGCACCCCAGTCTCGAACCTCTGCTCTCTGCAACGATTCTTCTGCACCCCAGTCTCCAACCTCTCCTCTTTGCAATGATCCTTCTGCACCTCAGTCTCTAACCTCCGCTCTCTGTAACAGTCCTTCTGCTACTCAGTCTTTAACCTCTGCTCTCTACAACAGTCCTTCTGCACCTCAGTCTCCAACCTCTGCTTTCTGCAACAGTCCTTCTGCAAACAAGTCTCCAAACTCTGCTCTCCGCAACATTCCTTCTGCAGCTCAGTCTCAAACCTCTGCTGTCTGCAACGATCCTTCTGCACCCCAGTCTCAAACCTCTGTTAGCTGCAACAGTCCTTGTGAACCCAAGTCTCCAACATCTGCTTCCTACAACAGTTGTTCTGTACCTCAGTCTGAAAACTCTGCTCTCTGTAATAATCCATCTGCATCCCAGTCTCCAACTTCTGCTCTCTGTAACAGTCCTTCTGTACCTCAGTCTCCAATCACTGCTCTATGCAACAGTCCTTCTGCACTCAAGTCTCCAACATCTGCTCTCTGCAAAAGTCCTTCTACACCCTAGTCCCCATACTCTGCTAGCCTAAACGATTATTCTGCACCACAGGCTCCAACATCTGTTCCCTACATCAGTCCTTCTGCAACTCAGTCTGCAATCTCTGTTCTCTGCAAAAGTCCTTCTTCACCAAAATCTCCATCTTCTGCTCTCTGCAGCAGTCATTTTGCACTCCAGTCTTCAACATCTGCTCTCTTCAACAGTCATTCTCCACCCCAGTCTCCAATCTCTGCTCTCTGTAACAGTTCTTTTGTACTGCATTCTCCAACCTCTGCTCTCTCTAAGGGTACTTCTGCACCTGAGTCTCGAACCTCTGCTTTCTGTATCAGTCCTTCTGCACCCCAATCTCCAACCTCTGGTCTGTGTAACTGTACTTCTGCACCTTAGTCTTCAAGTCTGCTCTCTGCTACAGTTCTTCTGGACCCCAATCTCCAACGTCTAATCTCTGCAACAGTCCTTCTACATCCTAGTCTAAAACCTCTCCTCTCTACAACAGTCCTTCTGCACCCCAGTCTCCAATCTCTGCTCTCTGTAACAATCCTTCTGCACATCAGTCTCCAACTTCTGCTCTCTGCAACTGTCCTTCTGCACCTCAGTCTCCAACCTCCACTCTCTGTAACAGTGCTTTTGCACTTCAGTCTCCAGACTCTGCTCTCTGTAAGATCCTTCTGCAACCCAGTCTCCAAACTCTGCTCTCTGTAACAGTCCTTCATCACCCCAGTCTCCAAATTCTGCTCTCTGTAACAGTCTTTTTATACCAGAGTCTCCAACGTCTGCTCTCTGTAAAGGTCCTTCTGCCCCCCGGTCTCCAACATCTGCTTTCTCTCTCAGTACTTCTGCACCCCAGTCTCCAACCTCTGCTCAATGTAACAGTCTTTCTGCACCTCATTCTCAAACCTCTGATTTCTCCACAGTCCTTCTGCACCCAGTCTCTAAACTCTGCTCTCTGCAACAGTCCTTCTACACTCCAGTCTCCTTTCTCTGCTCGCCCCAATGATACTTCTGCACCCCAGTCTCCAACAACTTTTCTCTACATCAGTTCTTCTGCACCCCAGTCTTCAACCTCTGCTCTCTGTAACAGTCCTTCTGTACCGCAGTCTGCAACCTCTGTTCTCCGTTAGGGTTTTTATGCACCCCAGGACCCAACATCTGCTTTCTGTATCAGTCGTTTTGCACCACAGTCTCCAAAATCTGCCCTCTGTAACAGGCCTTCTCCAACTCATTCTGCAAGGTCTTCCCTCTGCAACAGTATTCTCCACCCCAGTCTCCAACCTCTGCTCTCTGTAAGAGTTCATCTGTACTGCATTCTCCAAACTCTGCTCTCTGTAAGGGTACTTCTGTACCCGAGTCTCCAACCTCTGCTTTCTGTATCAGTCTTTCTGAACCCAAGTCTCCAATCTGTGCTCTGTTTAACTGTCCTTCTGCACCTTAATCTCCAACCTCTACTCTCTGCAACAGTCCTTCTACATCCCAGTGTAAAACCTCTGCACTCTGCAACAGTCCTTCTGCACCCCAGTCTCCATCCTCTACTCTCTGCAACAGTCCTTTTGCACCCAAGTCTCCAACCTCTGCTCTCTGAAACAGTCATTCTCCACCCCAGTCTCCAACCTCTGCTCTCTGTAACAATCCATCTGTACTGCATTCACCAAACTCTGCTCTCGGTAAGGGTACTTCTGCACCCGAGTCCCCAACCTCTGCTTTCTGTGTCAGTTTTTCTGCACACAAGTCTCCAAACTGTGTTCTGTGTAACTGTAATTTTTCACCTTAGTCTCCAACCTCAGCTTTCTGCTACACTTTTTTTGGACCCCAATTTTCAAACTCTACTCTCTGCAACAGTCCTTCTACATTGCAGTCTAAAACCTCTGCTCTCTGCAACAGTCCTTCTGCAAACAATTCTCCAACCTCTGATCTCCGCAACATTTATTCTGCACCCAAGTCTCCAACCTGTGATCTCTGTAAAAGTCCTTCTGCACCCCAGGCTCCAACATCTGTTCCCTACATGAGTCTTTCTGCAACTCAGTCTGCAACCTCTGGTCTCTACAACAGTCCTTCTTCACCCCACTCTCCATCTTCTGCTCTCTACAGCAGTCCTTTTGCATCCCAGTCTCGAACATCTGCTCTCTTCAACAGTCATTCTCCACCCCAGTCTCCAAACTCTGCTCTCTGTAACAGTTCTTCTGTACTGCATTCTCCTAACTCTGCTCTCTCTAAGGGTACTTCTGCACCTGAGTCTCGAACCTCTGCTTTCTGTATGAGTCCTTCTGCACCCCAATCTCCAACCTCTGCTCTGTGTAACTGTACTTCTGCACCTTAGTCTTCAAGTCTGCTCTCTGCTACAGTCCTTCTGGACCCCAATCTCCAACGTCTACTCTCTGCAACAGTCCTTCTACATCCCAGTCTGAAACCTCTGCTCTCTGCAACAGTCCTTCTGCACCTCAGTCTCCAACCTCTGCTCTCTGCAACTGTCCTTCTGCACTTCAGTCTACAACCTCAACTCTCTGTAAAAGTGCTTCTGCACTTTAGTCTCCAACTTGTGCTCTCTGTAAGATCCTTCTGCAACTTAGTCTCCAAACTCTGCTCTCTTAACAGTCCGTCATTACCCCAGTCTCGAAACTCTGCTCTCTGTAACAGACCTTCTGCACCCCAGTCTTCAAACTCTGCTCTCTGTGTCAGTCCATCTGCACCCCAGTCTCCAACCTCTGCTCTCTGCAACGATCCTTCTGCACCCCAGTCTCATACCTGTGCTCACTGTAACAGTCCTTGTGTAACCCAATCTACAAAATCTGCTCTCTGCAAAAGTTCTTGTGTACCTCAGTCTGAAATCTCTGCTCTCTGCAATAATCCTTCTGCATGCAGTCTCCAACCTCTGCTTATAGTAACAGTCCTTCTGTACCTCAGTCTCCAAACTCTGCTCTCTGTAAGACCCTTCGGAAACCCAGTATTCAAACTCTGCTCTCTGTAACAGTTTTTCTGCACCGAGTCTCTCAACTCTGCTCTCTGTAACAGGCCTTCTGTATCGCAGTCTCCAAACTCTGCTCTCTGTACGAGGCCTTCAGAACCCCAGTCTCCAACTTCTACTCTCTGCAACGATATTCTGCACCCCAGTCTCAAAACTCTGCTCTCTACAACAGTCCTTTTTCACCCCAGTCTCCAATATCTGCTCTCTCTAACATTTTTCTGCACACCAGTCTCCAACCTCTGCTCGCTGTAACTGTCCTTCTGTACCGGATTCTCCAAACATTGCCCTCTGTAATGGTCCTTCTGCACCCCAGTCTCCAACATCTGCTTTCTCTTTCAGTCATTCTGCACCCCAGTCTCAAACCTATGCTCAATGTAACAGTCTTTCTGCACCTCAGTCTCCAACCTCTGCTCTCTGCAACAGTCCTTCTGCACCCACATCCAAGTCTAAAATCTCTGCTCTCTTCAACAGTCCTTCTGCACCTCAGTCTCCAATCTCTGCTCTCTGCAACTGTCCTTCTCACCTCAGTCTCCAACGTCCACTCTCTGTAACAGTGCTTCTGCACTTCAGTCTCCAACCTCTGCTCTCTGTAATATCCTTCTGCAACTTAGGCTCCAAACTCTGCTCTCTGTAACAGTCCTTCATTACCCCAGTTTCCAAACTCTGCTCTCTGTAACACCCCTTCTGCACCCCAGTCTCCAAACACTGCTCTCTTTGTCAGTCCATTTACACCCCAGTCACCAACCTCTGCTCTCTGTATCAATCCTTCTGTACCTCTGTCTCCACCTCTGCTCTCTGCAACGGTCCTTCTGCACCTCAGTCTTCAACCTCTGCTCTCTGTACGGGTACTTATACACCAGAGTCTCCAAACTTTTCTTTATGTATCAGTCTTTCTGCACTCCAATCTCCTACCTATGCTCTGTGTAACTGTCCCTCTGCACCTTAGTCTCTAACCCCTGCTCTCTGCTACAGTCTTTCTAGACCCCAGTCTCCAACCTCTGCTCTCTTTAACAATCCTTCTGCACCCAAGTCTCCAATCTCTGCTCTCTGAAACAGTCCTTCTACACCCCAGTCTTCAACCTCTGCTCTGTGTAACAGTCCTTATGCACCCCATTCTCCAACTTCTGCTCTCTGTAACAGCCCTTCTGCACCATATTCTTTAACCTCTGTTCTCTGTAACAGTCTTTGTATACCACAGTCTACAAACTCTGCTCTCTGTAACGGTCCCTCTGCACTTCAATTTTCAACCTCTGCTTTCTGTAACAGTCCTTCTGCACATCAGTCACCAAACTCAACTCCGTGTAACCGTACTTCTGCACCTCAGTCTTTATCCTATGCTCTCTGTAACAGTCCTTCTGAACCTCAGTCTGAAACCTCTGCTCTCTGCACGATTCTTCTGCACCCCAGTCTCCAACCACTGCTCTCTGTAACAGTCGTCCTGCACCTCAGTCACCAACCTCTGCTCTTTGTAAGATCCTTCTGCAACCCAGACTCAAAACTCTGCTCTCTATAACAGTCCTTCTTCAACCCAGCCTCAAAAGTCTTCTCTCTATAACAGTTCTTCTGCAACCCAGTCTCCAACCTCTGCTCTCTGTAGCAGGCCTTCTGCACCTCACTCTCCAAACTCGGCTGTCTGAAACACTCCTTCTGCACCCCAGGCTGCCACCTCAGCTTTCTGTATCATAATTCTTCCTCCCAATCTTCAACGTCTTCTCTGTGTAACAGTCCTTCTTCATCTCAGTCTCCAAACTCTGCTCTCTGCAACAGTCCTTCTGCACCCCAGTCTCCAACGTCTGCTTTCTGCAAAATTCCTTCTGCACCCCAGTCATTAACCTGTTTTCTCTGTAACAGTCCTTCTGCACCCCAGTCTCTTAGTAACGATCCTTCTGCAGCCCAGACTCCAACTCTGCTCTCTGCAATGATTCTTCTGCAACTCCGTCTCCAACTACTGATGTCTTCAACGATCCTTCTGCACCTCACTCTTCATTCTCTGCTCTTTGTAACAGCTTTTCTGCACCTCAGTCTCCAACCTCTGCTCTCTGCAACAGTCCTTCTGCACCCCAGTCTCCAACCTCTGCTCTCTGAAATGATCCTTCTGCACCCAAGTCTCCAACGTCTCCTCTCCTTAACACTCCTTCTGCACCCCAGTCTCCATTTAACCTCTGTTCTCTGTAAGGTTGTTCTGCACCCCAGTTTCCAAACACTGCTCTCTTTAACATTTCTTCTCTAACCAAGTCACCAAACTCTGCTTTCTTCAACGGTCCTTCTGCAACCCCGTCTCCAACCTCTGTTCTCTGAAAAAGTCCTTCTGCTACCCAATTTCCAATCTTGCTCTCTGTAACAGTCCTTCTTTACCGCAGTCTCCAACTTCTGCACTCTGTAATTGTCCTTCTGCACCCTAGTCTCCAACCTCTGCGTTCTATATCAGTCCTTCTGCACCACAGTCTCGAAACTCTGCTCTCCATAACAGTCTTTCTGCATACCAGTCTCCAACCTCTGCTCTCTGCAACGATCCTTTTTCACCCCAGTCTCCAACCTCTGCTCTTTGCAACAGTCATTCTGAACCCCTGTCTCCAACATCTGCTCTCTGCAACAGTCCTTCTGCACCTCAGTCTGAAAACTCTGCTCTTTGCAACGATCTTTGTGCACCCCAGTTTCCTAACTCTGCTTTCTGTAACAGTCCTTCTGCACCTCAGTCTCCAACTTCTGCTCTCTGCAAAAGTTCTTCTGCACCCCAGTCTTTAACATCTACTGTCTTTAAACAGTCCTTCTACACCCCTGTCCAAATGCGGAAGAATGAGACCTGAACTACCGCTCACCCTGCAAAAAATCAACTCAAAATGCATTAAAGACCCAGGCACTAGACCAGAAATCATGCAGTTTCTAGGAAAAAACAAAGTCAATACTCCAACCTACAGGCAGAGGCAATGACTTTCTCAATAGTATGCCATAGCTCAGGAGATAATACCAAAAGTTAGCTAATGGAATGGCATCAAATTAAGAAGGTTCTGCACAGCAAAGGAGAAAATTAGAATATGAAGAGAGAACCTATGGAAAGGGAGAAAATCTTTATGAGGTGCTCTTCTAAAAGAGAATGAATAATCAGAATATTAATAAAAAACTCAAAAAACTTAACATCAAAACCACAATTATTAAATAACCCAATTATCAAATAACCCAATTACCAAATGGGAAACTAAATGAACTAAACAGACAAGTCTTAGAAGAAAATATGTGAGTGGCCAACAAATATATGAAAATACTTGCAAGTAAAGACTACCATGAGATTTCATCTCACTTCAGTGACAAAGGCAACCACCAAGAATACAAACAGAAACGAGTGTGACAAGGAGAGAATTGGAGAGAAAGGAGCACTCTCATCCTATTGGTGGGCATGTAAATCAGCACAACCACCCGGAAATCAAGATGGAGGCTCCTCAGGAGTAGCCATGGACCACCCTGCGACCCAGCTCTACCTCTGCTTGGTATTTATCACAGCGGATCGATTTCATCATACTATAATGACACATACATGCCCATGAACCAGCCGAGGTGACATCAGTGGATGAATGGATAAAGATCATCTGGTATATGCTCACTGGAATTTCATTCAGCCATAAAGAAGAACAAAATTATGTCATGATGGAAGATGGATGGATCTTCAGAACATTAAGAAAAATAAGCAACTCAGAAAGTTAATGGCCGTATATTTTTCTTCTGTTAAAGCTAGAGGGGGAAAAGGAAGGAAAGTTTGGAAGGGAGTCTCATCATGAAAGTTGAAGGAACATCAGTAGAGTCAAGGCACCAGGGGAGGAAGTGAGGAAAAGGGAAATATTGGAATGATATTAGCCAAAGTTCACGGTTATTTTGGGTGCATGTTCAAATATGTGTCAGCAAATCCCACCATTATGGACCACTACAATGCACCAATGAAGTGAGAAAAGAAGAGTTTGACATTACATGGGACAGGCACTATTCTAGGAGGGTGCCCATTTTTTCCCATCTATAAATACCACGATCATTTACCACTGTCAAAAATCTCTACAGATTCAAATGTTCTGATCACTGCTCCACCACATGGCCTCTTCTACTTCAGGGTCCCCTTATTCTCACTGAAATCAGGGAGCCCGTTTCAACGATGCCATCTGTTTATGTCTTCCCAGGCTGCCGAGGACAGTGGCTGTGGGTTTCACAAGGATCTGGTGCTGCCTTCTGAATGCATGTCCATGAGGCCTTGGTGAAGGCTGGTGCTCCAGGCCCTTCTCCAGATCTAGCTGTGAGGCCAGGGAAGGGGTCACATAACACGCCATCCAACACCTTATTTATTTCTGATCACCATCCTCTCCATTATTCCAGGATCATATTGGTCATTGAACTTAAGCAAACACTGAGTCCAGATTTCAGTCCATCAACCAAAGAGAGTCTAATAGCCATTCCCCATGGCTCAGGAAAATTTTTGGCCCTAACATTTCTGGTGATTACGTCCCTGTGACTGCATTCGAGATTATCCAGCAATATGTGCTGACTTCTTTGGTTTAGAAGACTCAAACAAATTCTTATATATTCTTAAGGCTCCTATTAACAAAATAGAGTAAAATATTTACTATTCATTTTGGTGTGACCCTTATACTCTCCTGGGATATATTTTATACTCTTACCTGAGGCGTTCTAAGATCAGACCCCAATTAAGGGTCTGGTGACAATGTGGGATGATGGATGAGCATCTTAAAGACAATTGGGATGGGGATGTGGCTCAAGCAGTATTGCGCTTGCCTGGCACGCATACGACCTGGATTCGATCCTCAGCATCACATACCAACAAAGATATTGTGCCCGCTGAGAACTAGAAAATGAATATTAAAAATTCTCTCTCTCTCTCTCTCTCTCTCTCTCTCTCTCTCTCTCTCTCTCTCCCCTCTCCTCTCCTCTCTCACTCTCTCTTAAAAAAAAGACAACTGCCCAGGTAGAGTCACCATAGGGTCTTCAATTTACGAAAAGCTAGTCTCTTCGAGGGAGGAGGGGCTGCTTCTGACAGCAAAGAGGGTTAATGGAGATTTCAGGGTTCAAGTCTCTGAGATTTGTCTAATTCCACTGGTATTTTGCCATTCTAATTAACAGGGTCTCAATCATTCCCCCATTAATGTCCTAATTGACATAAGAGAAACCTGAAAAAATTGTGGATTTATATTTTTTTTTGTACTTCTGCAATTTTGAGAATTGGATGTTTTATTCTGATATTAACCTTTATCAGTTTCCAGCGAGAAAATATTTCTCATGATCTGAACCTGATTTGAAGGAGGAATATAATGCTTGAACCTATCATTTTCTTTCTGTAAGTCTCCCACTCCAGTCAGTAACAGCAGTCTGTAGTTATGTTGTAATGTTCATTCCCACCCTGAAGTTCGATGGTGTTATTCCAAAGCTCAGTTTTCCATAGACATTTGATTTCAGGCCACAATAACTTAAAGTCTCTGTTGCGTCATTGCACACCAGGAATTATCAGGTCTCTTTTCCCATGGGCTGTGACATCATCAACATATTCAATTCCCTCAGGTCAGACATCCAACCTACCTCCTCATATCTGTTATCTAGAACCATCTATGATGTAAACCACTATTGTGGTCAGTGCCACCGTGGTCAGGTAGAGATGAAGAACGACTCTTGATGACTTAGGGTAGAGGAAGTTGACACAGAAAAAAGTTATAAAATGGTGGGAGATTTGGAAGAAAAAAGGAAAATAGGGCAGGTGACACCACCCCATATATGGAAACCCTAGCTTCCCTGGAAAGAGACGCTCATTCCACGCTACTGTGACCCACATTCAGGAATAGCTGTCTAGGAACCTGCACACACAGCTCCTGGTACCAAGGAGACTAGTTCCTGCCTCTACAGGGCTGGTGTGCTGCTGCTTCTATGGGATCCAAAATAACCCGCTTTCTTCCTTTCCTTTCTTCCACTCTGCCTAGTGTTTGGCTGATCTTGACAGAACCTCTTAAAATGGAGGCCTGCAGTCGGGGGAGTGTGGGAAACGAGGTTCTTGTACTTTCTGTCCCTCTGGTGTGGGGAGAACACAGAAGGACAGAGATGGTGCTGAACACCCACACAAGGTGTCTGACACACTTGAACCTGAAAGTGGGAAAAGGGTGTTTGTGAAAAGAGCGGAGAGAAAGGAGTATCAGAGATTTTAAAAGCGGGAGTTGGAGTTAAAGCTCCAGATACAGACTCTCTAACCAGGTGCCTACAAGTCCCTGGGAGGCATATTTTTTCAGATGACTATATACTCCAGTTTTAAGAATGGTCTAGACTTTGATCATGCAAAGGGATGCACACCCTCCAGCCAGCTTCCTCAGGGCACTCTGGACCTCATTGCTTCTCAGGCTGTGAATGACGGGGCTTTTTATTTGAGTTTTTTTTTTTAAATAAATAAACTCCTATGTATCTAGTATGTTCTTCCATAGTTAAAAGAAATGCCTGGATTATTTTGGTTGCTGATCTCTCCCCAGACTTTGGTTAGTTGTTTGCCTTATAATCTTCATCCCTAATAAAGTCAAGGAAAGTCATTAATTTGCATTTTCTTCTGCTCTTTTTGGTTATTATAATGATGAAAACAACATACTTTCTAGCTATTTCAATAGATACTCAAGGTGAAATTTGAAGTCTATACACTTACTTTTAAAAAATATTTAGTAATTTCTAACTTAGTTAAATATGTAGTTATTCTATTCAAAACAATCCCATTCCTAGCATATTTCCAAGGAAATTAATGCACAGTTCACAAAAATTCTTGTGTAATAATTTATAATAACTCAAACAAATATTATGCCTTCAGCAGAAGGACAGAAGACAAATCACGGTTTATAATGCAGTGGAATAATTCAGTTACTTTAGAAACACAAATACTGGAACATTAATAACATTGACAAATCTAAAAAAAATTTCTGGGTGAAAGAAGCCAGATACAAAATATATACTGTAAGTTTACTTTAAATAAAGTTCAAAAATTAGCAAAACAGCTATAATGGTCAAGTAATAATGGTGGTCTTTTTTTTTTGATGGGGGAGCTCAGGGGTGATATCAGTTGAAGCATGAAGGAATTTTCTAAAGTGATGGAAATGTTTTATATCCTGAGTTTTGGAAGTTCATATATATGTAAAATATTATAAACCTGTACACTTTAGATCTGTGCATTTTTTGAGTACAAAGTATAGTTCTATTTTTAAAAATAGCCTTATTTAAAGAAAAGTAATTAATGGGGAAGAGTTGTACCTGCCAATAATCCCAGGTACTTGGAAGACTAAGGCAGGAGAGTCATAAATTTGAAACTCTGCAAGGCCCCCGCCCCAAATAATTGAATGGGCCGGGAATATAGCTTCATGGTAGAGTGCCACTGGGTTCAATCCCCAGTACTGCAGTAAGTAAGTAAGTAAGTAAATTGATAAATAAAAGTGAAAGCATTTTTTCAAGATGATTTTTAACTCAGGATTGGTTGGAACAACATCTAAATATTTTTTTAGGTCTCTAAGAGGTTAAGTATTTTCTCCCATTTTTTGCATTTCTCTACTTCTTTTTTACCACAGTGATAGTCCAGGACATATCACATTTTACAAGTGACATCAGTTGTTTCTTGATCACGATCTGTTTGAAGCAGTGAATGTGATTGGTGGGTGCATTCGGTCTGTATCACACATACAAAGCCTTGCTCACCATGATGGATGGGCGTGTGCATGTGTGTATGTGTGTGTGTGTGTGTCTGTGTCTGTGTCTGTGTGTCTGTGTGTGTTATTGGTTGTGGGACTGGTCTTGACTGAGAACATTGTCTTATAGTTAGTGGAATGGCAAGTTGGCATCTCAGGCAACATTGATGGCAGAAATCTCAAAGAATATAGCAGCAATCTGCCATCTAAGGCTCAGCAAGCTCAGAACACTTGGTTATCCTAATTGCTATAAATGGAAAGACCCTCACTATTGAGCTTCTCTGACAGCTGCATCACACTGGGGCGGGATGAGGGAGCCCATTTCCATAGAGATGTACCCTGTTTCTATGGAGACTCCAGCTAGGCTTCAAGGGGCTGCTGGGATAGTACCAGTGGATTCTGCCAAGCCCTGGGTCATTTTGAGAAGCCTGCTACTTCAGGGGAGGTGGCAGGATATCAGCCTATGGGGCCGGGACTAGGCTCTGTGAAACTGTGTCAGGCCTGATTTCTAAGCAAGGTACTTGGCAATAGAAACTAGGAAAATGTCCCACCCCCCACCATGCCATTGGCCACCAGAGAGCCCAGGTGTGTCTCTGGAAGCCAGCCTTGGGTATGAGCATGGACATCAATGATTACAGAGTATCAACAATAGAGGACAATAAATCTCTTTCAGGTGAGTGCAGACTTAAAATAGGAAAATCTGGAGGGAGAGAGACTGGGTTTTAGAAAATCATCAGATCTCTAGGTCTAGAACACGCAGATAGAACCACTCATGGAATTGTGCGTGTGAGTCCAAAGAGCAGGGGTCGATAACTGTGAAACCTGGTTCCCCAGGTTTTAGACACACCTGTTTAGTTCAAAAGAGTGATCTGAGTGCTAAAACAAGATCAAAATGAAGTGGTCTGTATCTGAAGACGTGCTGTGTTGAAAGTGGGAGAAAATCTCTGAAGCACTCATGGAGAAGGATATGGAGAACTTTAAAGTACTAGTTGAAGAGGACATGGTAAAGACAACAAATCAGTTTGGGCAGGCTGGCTAGCTGGTGGGATCACTCAGGAAAACAGGAATATGTGAGGAATAGCAGATGTAGAGGAGGCTTTAGTGGATTTGATTTGAGTAATGTTGAATGTGAGTTATCTGTGGGATAATCACGTGGAAATGCCCTTCACAGACAGCCTAGAACTGCAGGTGTGGATTTGGGAGTCATTGTCTTGAAGACAACTGTTACAGCAAAGGGTGAATATGAAATCCCCCAGGATAATAGAGAAAGTAGAGAAGGAAATAGAGAAAGTAGGGATTCTTGTGATACTTGGTGTTCACGAAAATTGTAGTAAAAGTTTATCCAGAAATGACTAAAAACACCACACTATCTAGTTCAGTTGTAGGTATCGCTTTCTCTAAATAATTTCCCTAAACAAGAGGTTACCTTATTAGCATTGATTTACAATAAATCAACTTTGAAATGGAGCTGGAAGCTACATGTACTTGCCATTTCTCACGTTCTCTGTTTTTTCTATCAACTACCTGGATGAACTTCAAGTCATTTAGAAATCAGTGTCATGTACTTTCTTTTAACTCCCCATATCAAAAAGATAAATATGACAATCTCTTTTATAGTAGATATCTAGATGTTTTCGGAAAAAGAAATAAAATTCCACATAGAAGGCAGTTCCAGAAGATTTTACTATGAGAAATTGGTACATGGTCTGTGGATGTGTAAAAGGGAAAACTAAACGTAAATGTTCAGGGATTTAAAAATACAATCTCTGAAGTTGTGCATACTGCTATTGTAAATGTCTTAATTATAAAGGTCAGTTCAGGAGGGACAATTTCATGGGGCATTAAAAAAATCTCCCAATGTATGTTTATATAATTTTATCTGCATATAAGTTTTTCCTTGGTTTTACTGGCTAATTTCTTGTAGTTCACAGGTGTGGGGTAGGGTGAAGGATGATACCCAAACAACTTTCCTTATCCTCTATGCTCTTTATTAATGTAGGGCATTAGATTGAATCATCATCATGGTCACCATTAGAATCCATTATTAACAATCATAACTCATGAATGACACTTTGTGACACAATATGTACTTGCTCCTTAGAATTTATATAATGCAGCATAGGAATTAGATCAACTTAATAGTAAACCTTCCTCTCTGCAATAATAATAACCATAATTATCATAATCATCTAGGGCATATTTCATAGAAAAATAATTTGAGTGTGAGTCTTCTTAGATTGCTTCAAAACACATAAATGCCTGACTTTAAAAACCTTGTTTAATGTAGTTTAAAAGTGGCATGTTTTCTGTAAAAATTAGATTGAATTTCGGATAATCCATTCTATCAAAACTCAGTGAATTTCTTTGAAAAGATGAATTTTTACATACCTGAATCCAATCAGGATTTTTCAAATTGAGTAACGAATAGAGACACACATTAGATAAAAATACCTAACACTTATTAAATGCCTATAAGATTTTTACATGCATTAACTTATTTGGTTTACACAACAACCTATGAGATAACCTATTATCCCCATTTTACAGAAAAAAATTGAAATTAATGCACAATATATTAATGCAAGTAGGGAAACATCAATGAATCCCTTTAATTTGCATAATGTACATTAATTTGTACATTTAATATGTATTAACAATTATGATTTAAGAAACAAAAAAGAAATTGAATCATAAAATTTATCATGTAATAACTCTAATTTGTAGTGATACTTTGTTACCTTATGATAATACCATATATTAGTAAACTGTCTTATGATCTTCAATGCCCAGACATTCTTGTCTTTGGTTCTAATAATTCATTGCACATGATTAATAGGCCAACACAGCTTTCATTAAAATTTCAAATCTCAGGGCCTTAAGAAGCTTAAAGTATTTAAATTTCAATAGAAAGTCGGTGCTTCAGTTAAGCACAACTAATTTAAAAATCTAAATATAAACAAAATAAAATAATTAAGTCTATAGTATTAAAGAAAAACTTTTTTTTTTTGCTTTGGCAATAAATGAAATGTTTTGCTGACTTACCTTAGGGATTCATTTCCTCAAAAGAAAAAAAAAAAAAAAGGGCATGACCAAAATGAGGAAGAATGGTGTGATCATGAAAACCCTTTTGCACATCAGGGAAACAATGATTCCTATTTGATCTCAAAAGCACAAGCAATGATTAAAATTTTTAAATCCAATTTGCATGTTGCCCAGTAAATTGCTTAAAACACACATACACACACACACACAACACACACACACACACACACACACACACAGAGTACAAGGTCAATTTATACGGAACAAATATTAAATGATTTCAGGTGCTTGTGGCAATGTGAATTTATTACTGTGAAATCTATGAGCTATCTGGTCTGGCCCAGAGTTTTCCTCATATCCTTCCATGTCGTTTGGGTGCTTGGAGCCGAGGGAAAGATCAGAGGTAATTGTGCAGAACAGTTGGCCTCAGTCAGTGAGTTCCAAGTGTTCCCAGTGATGCTGGTCCAAGGACACACTTTGAGGGAGGCTGGGCTCTTTCACCTAACATGCAGGGATGCCCTTACCCCTAACTGGTAGGTTTAAATTGTTAACAAATTCACAAGAAAAAGATCTCCCTCCTGTCTTGGAGATTCAGCACTCAATTCAGCATTTAACATCTCTTTCAGTTCTGTTTTTTTTTGGGCTGGGGTGTAGGGGGGCAGTTACCGGAGATTGAACTCAGGGGCTTGACCACTGAGCCACATCCCCAGCCCTATTTTATATTTTATTTAGAGACAGGGTCTCACTGAGTTTCTTGGTGCCTTGTTTTTGCTGAGGCTGTCTTTGAACTCACTATCCTCCTGCCTCAGCCTCCTGAGCTGCTGGGTTACAGGCGTGCACCACTGTGCCAGCTCTTTCAGTTCTTTTTCTAGCATAAAGGGAAAAGGGAAGACAAATTATTAACTTTTATGATATGTCAGAGCCTTCTAGTTATAAAATTCTTCAAAATAAAAAATTCTCTTTTTCATTTAGGATTTTAAAATTTCTTTTCTTGGTAGTGGTTAGTTTCAATTCAAACCAATTTTGTTCCTATACAGGGTCTAATTTACTCCTAAGCCAGATCTACTAAGAAACTCAAAGAGGATAAGATCTGATCCCTCTCCTGCTGCACTCCTCCCCTGACTCAGGCAATGGCAAGGCCCTTCTGAGGTGGATGGCACAAGGCATCCATCCTCTGGAGGAGCGCAGTATGTTTCTGGGAATGGACTGATTTGTTTTTGTATTCCTTTAATAAGTATAGTTTTGATTACTCATATGACCATTAAGTATAAAGGAAAAATCATGACTTTCCCAATTAATGCAACTAGATCTAAAGCATAGATCTGTTTGCTCTAAATGCAATGATTTAGCTGTGGAGTGTAAATTGTTAATGTCTAAAGAAAAACTCCCTGTATTCCTGTCAAGGAAGTTTTTGAGAAATTAAATTAAAATCTAGAGAAAGAAAATTAATGTTAAGAAGATAGATTAGTGCTTAGTACTGGGCAACTTGTTCTTGTTCCTGTGCACAATGGTTTGTGCTCTTACTTTTGTTTGGTTACAAGTAAAAACAAATCAACTACTTGCCGTAACCATGGCACCGGTTCCAGTCAGTAAGTCAAGAAAGAATAGTCAAGGTATATGCCAATAGTTTGGGACATTTGTAACTATTATTAAAAGTTAACTAAGCAGAAACAGCTCAAAGCAAAACTCGAACTGAAAGTACAAATGCTTGCTTATGCATAAGCCAAGATATATTCTTCTATTCTAATTGTAGCTACATAATATTTTGTTTTGTTTGAATAATGATTCCTGTTTTGTAACCACAAAGTACTGTAAGCCTGCCAAAATGAAAGTATATATGATCAACTTCACAAGTAAAGATTGGGATCAACACCTTCACTTTGGTTCTGTGTTGTTTCTCCACCCCCTCTTTCGCCGACTCCTCACAATCCGTTCGTCTCCTGAGACCCCCTTTTTGAGCTGGTCTCCGACACTGTCCTTCAACCAACTTACAATCTAATGGGAAAATGAACTCAATATGTGCAAGAAACTTGGTAACAATTCTATGTAATCTACAAATTATCATTATTCTCCCTTAGTGTTTGCTTGGCCAGCTCTTGAAATGGAGCACTTAAGACTTGTCAAACGCCCTCATTCCATCTTGAACATGTGCTCCTCCAGGTCCTAGTTGGGCCTTTCAATTGTGTTCTAAACACTAGGGCAACACCTTGTGAAAATGTGCACTAAGTAAAGGTTTGAAGAATGAAGAAAGTCTGTCAAGTACATCCATGGAGCAGAGTTTTTAAAAGATTCTTTAAAGACGGTACTGTGTGGGACCTAAAGGATCTAACAGAGACTTGACAGAGACGAGAGGACATTTCTGTTCAGTGGTTCTGGTGCAGATATTTTGCTGAGAAAAATAAAGCCTCTGTGGGCATAAGTGAGGAAACATAGCCTAGCGGCTTCTGAGAAACTCAGTTTCTCCTGTCTCCTAAACATATTCCTTATGGAGACCATCGGCTCAGTTCCCACAGAACAAGCAGCTCTACATCTTTCTTTCCCAATCAGTCATCTCAAAGTCAGGTGACCGAGAATGAAGTAACTTATGACTGACCCCAACATATGTTATTTCTAAAGGAGGGGGGTTGTGTATGAAGTAGATTACTCACAAGCTTCAGGGATTTATTACAGTTAATAAATTGCTTGCAACTCCCCTCCCCAAGCATCCATGTGTTGTAAGATGAAGATGAAAACCCCTAGTTAGTGAATGAATATGTTTCTAAACATAACTTCTTCTACAATAATGATTTTTATTTAAACAGATATTTTGGTAGGTCTATTGTAATGCTATATTGTATCATAATGGGTATGTGTCCCTATACTTTCTCCCTAAAAATTATTCCTTTCTGTCCTGCTCATCAAAAGCAGAGGATTAACACTAAGCATTATCTATTTTTTACCATAAGTAATTTTACACACTCATCATCTCACTTAAAAAATTTAGGCATCCCAGGGTTTCTTGTTATGTTTTGGGTTTTCTTCCAGTACTGGAGGCATCATGCTAAATCCCTCAGGTTTTGTGATAACCTCTGAAGTTATTTCTAACTCTGGCAATACAAGTAGTATTGTGGAAACTTAGACACACATAGAAAAGGTGCTACAATAGGTCATTACATAAATGCCATCAAAATGGTAATGAAAATATGTACAATATTCTGTAATATGTTTTTAAGGTGTAGGTATATCCTGATTCTGGGATAGTGTTTTTGAAAATTGTGATGGTTAATAAACTACTTACCAGCAACTCTCACAGAGAGGCGTAGATTTCTGGTTTTTGTGTTGCCCTTGCTGCTCTCCATACTAGCACCTGGGCTGCAAAAAAAGCTCTTGGTAAAACTGGCTGTTGGTTTCCATTCAACAGAATACGGACTTGTTATTCTTAGAGTTGCCTGTCGCATATCTGTGGCCTCATGAAGAAGTAAAAATTTTTTGATCTCTCACAATTCATTTTCCTGTGCTGGACATTTATAGAGGTCTGGGGCCGACCTGTTGAAAATATGCATCGTGCCTTTCCTCTGTAGTTGCTCTGGGACTCCTCAGTGTGCGAACACAACTCAAGGGCAACGGCTCGAGTTCAACTGCAACAATGGAGAGCAGTTAATTCGCTGTTGGATTCATTAATGTCTTGGCAATCAACTGTTCCCAGCATGCAGCGAGAAGATCAGCTTCCTCTCTCTTCTGGGATGTGGGTGAGCGATGTTCAGAGTGAGATTTCTGCTAAGAAGTTGTGGGTGGCTGTAACCTCAAGACTGACTTTTTTCCCACTAGGGAGAGAAGGGGTCAGGGTGGGTGTACACTTATTGGGATGGATTTCACACGGCATATGAAGTTTTTCCTTCATGTTACATACTTTGCCAGATGGACAGATATCAGAAGCCACAATATTAAAAGCATCCCCACTATCTTCAGCTGATCCACTCCTGCTAAGGGCTGATCACTTACCAAACCCTGTATGACTTCGTGCCCCTTAATTTTATGATCCTGCTGATGCTCAAGACCTGGTGAAGAAATTGTTTGCTATAGAGTTTAAAAGTAGAGGGAAAATAAAAAGGGTCATCAAACATCTCTTTTGGGCACAGGCGGAGAAAAGACAACAAGCTTGAAAGTCTTGTAGAATTTTTCTGCACAAAAATAAAAATAAAAGTATTAGATAAAGACATAAGTCTCTAAAACTTAAAATTTTTCATAATACAATGGGGTTTTTCTCATGCTTAGGAGAGACACATTAACAGTACTCCTAAAAGATCTTAGAATGATTAGCCATCAGGGAAAGGCAAAGCTAAAGCACATTTGATGAAGCACTTCACACATTCTAGGGTCGTCACAATAAAAGGAATGATAATGATGTGTTGTTAAGGGAGTGAGGAAATCAGAAGCTTTATTCACCACTCTTAATAATAAGGTAAGCTGGTTCCACTGGTCTGAAAATGATCTGGAACTTCTTCAGATAGTTAAATATGGAGTTAACGATCCACCTCTTCCACTCCTACTTACAAACTCAAGATAAATAAAAAAGTTGTCCACCAATGATTTCTACTTGAATGTTCATATAATGTTCATATTATATATAATGTTCATATTATATATATGAATCTTATTCATATTAGTCAAAAAGTGAAAATGTCCAGGCAGGTCTGTAATCTAGCTACTCAAGAAGCTGAGGCAGGAGGATCACAAATTAAGGGACAACCTGGGCAAATTTGCAAGACCTTGTCTCAAAACAAAATTTTTAAAAGGGTTGAACTTTGGCTTAGTGGTAGAACATTTTTTAGTGTGCAGGAGGCTCTGGGTTCAATCTGCATTACGATACCCACACAGACATAAAGTAAAAATTACTATGCAGTGGAAAATGAACAAAAATATGTGGCATTTTCATAAGATGGAAATCAGTCACAATAAGGAGGAATAAACTAAAATACTTATACAAGCTACAATATAACTGAAAATTGCAAACATCCTAAGTGAAAGGAGTCAGATCAAAAAGGCGTATATGGTATTACTTCATTAAAAATATCCACAGAAACTCGAGTGTATACATGGGTCTTTCAACATGTGAAGGAGAAACACAGAAATGGTGTTTATTTAAAACTTAGAATCAAGATCCATTAGGAAAATGCAAGTCAAATCACATTGCATATAGCACTTCACATTCACTAGTGTTGGCTAGAGCTGCAATATTTGAGAAAAGGAGATTGACTGCTTTGGGTATAGGCTTTTTTTGGAGAGAAAAGTAATAAAAATATTCTGAAATACCTGTGGATTAGAGAACCCAGGTGAGGTCACAATGTGTCACATACTTAGCACAGTGTGCTTCCCCTGGTTGGAGGGGCACCACAGTGTTCATGAGACACTGTGTACAGAGAGAGCACTCTTGTAATTGCTTCTGAAGAGTTCACATATTTCTACAACTAAGACATTTCCTAGAATGAAACCATCATCTAGTTCTAATCACACTATATTGTCTGTCTCCCGGCCAGCTTCCTAAGAGCACTCTGGACCTCGTTGCTTCTCAGACTGTGAATGATTGGCTTCAACATGGGAGTCACCACACAGAAGAGCACAGAGACCAGAGTGTCCGTGTCCAGCCTTTTCTGGCCCTGTCATAGTGGAAGTTGGCTGTTCAATAGAAGACCACCACGACAGTGAGGGAGGATGCACAGGTAGAGAAGGCCTTCCTCTTTCCCTGGACAGAGGGAATCCCCAGGATGGCCGCCATGATGAGTGCGTAGGAGCCTGCAGTGAAGAGGTAGGGGCTCAGGCCCATGGTGACACTGACAACGTGGAGCGCAGACTCGTTGACAGAGGTTTCTGAGCAGGAGAGCTTAAGGAGCAATGGGGTGTCACAGAGAAAGTGGCTGATCTGGTGGGGCCCACACAGAGTTAGTTTTATGGCCACCACCATGTGTGTGACCATATTCACCAGCCCACACAGCCAGGACCCAGTCACCAGGCCAACACAGACCTTCACACTCATGATGACTGGGTTCTGAGGAAGATGGCATGTGGCCACACAGCAGTCATACTGGCCACACAGCCAGTAAGAAGCCTTCTGTGCCAGCACTTGTCACCAAGAAGAAGATCTGGGAAAGGCAGCCCTCATAATAAATGGCCTTTTTCTTCCAGAAGAAGTTCACCAGCAGTACTGGGAGGGTGGTGGATATGTAGCAGACGTCCAAAAAGCTCAAATTGCTGAGGAAAAAGTACATTGGATTGGGGAGAGCAGGACTGACCCTTGCGGTCACTATTCTGAGCATGTTCCCCAGGAGAGTGTTCAGGTAAATGACCAGAAAGAGCAGGAAGAACCAGCCCTGTAGGTTGAAGTGCTTGGAAAATTTCAAGAAGATGAATTCAGTGACAAATGATTGATTGCTCATTTCCAATGTTGTCATAGCTACAAAACAGAGATAAAGAGACCATGATGAAAATGAACTGAGAGCACCCCAAACAGGCTTGTTAATCTGCAGCAACATGGCAAATAATATCGAATGAAAAGCAGCCTGGAGACTGATAACTTGTGGGATTGGTCTCAGGAAATCAGACCCATGGAGCCCCACACATTTGCAGGGGTGATGGTGGGTTGGAGTAACCAGAGAATTGCTAGAAGCCAACAGAAAGCCATTCGACCTCATCATAGTGTGAAGTCATTTTTCACTGTCTCAGTAATCTCTGTCTCCTGTTGTTCTTTTATGTAAACATAGGATTTTTGGAGAAGTTCATTTTCATTGCAAATGTTAAGCAAAAAATTTACAAAGCAGAGTCATCATCTGCAGAAGCAGTCAGTGTTACCTTCAGTGTTTTCCAATGTAGAGTTTTTCTAATTTTACATCAATCTTGATCTCTGTGTTCGGAAAGGCAGAAGTTAACTATTCCTGTACAATGCTGAAATTATCAGGGCCAGAGCAAAATAGAGGAAAGAAGTTGATGAAGTGGGGTTGGACTGGCTATCTTAAGTATACAGGGAAGATCAGTGGAGTAGAAGGAGAATGAGAGGGCGGAGAGGTTTGGGAAAGGAGAAAATGTGAAAGATCTCACGCAGATCATGTTATGTGCACATGGAAGTCTACCACAGGGGACTGCACGTGTATGTATATGTAGAAAGCACCAGTCAGAAATTAACAGATAAATGACCCAAAGAAAGATCAGTAGAGAAAGGAGAATGGGGGCAGGAAAAGGAGGGAGATGGGGGGTGGGGACTGAATAAACTAAATCAGATTCCATGCACATAGGATCTTTTCCAAATCAACCCAACTTCTATGTATAACTATTATGCTCTAATAAAAAATTAAGAAGATGACATGATCCTATCAGCAAAGAGTGAGATTTGAATTCTTCTTGACCTATTTGTATACCTTTAATTTCTTTCTTTTGTCCAATGGCTCTGGCAATTTCAAGGATGAAGTTGAATAGAAGTGGTGAAAGAGGGGGCACCCTGTCTTTTTCCAGTTTTTAGAGTGAATGCTTTCAACCTTTCTCCACTTAGAATGATGCTGCCTTGCGTTTAGCATAGATAGCTTTTACAATGCTTTTACAAATTTCCTACTATCACTAGTGTTTCTACTGTTTTGACAGGTAGGGGTGCTATATTTTGTTAAATGCTTTTTCTGCATCTATTGAAATGATCAATAAGCTTACATCTCTCTTACATAAACTTAATCTCTCCTTTTTGGCTAAAAATTCAGATAATCTCCAGTCCTATAAATATTTTAATGAACATTTTCCTACATAAACATATGTGACCATTTCGAATTATCTCTTCAGAATAAAATATAAATCTGACATAAAATAATTTGTTGTGCAGTTTCGATTTAAAACTAGCTCATGGGAGACATTATATTAAGTGAAATAAGCCAGACACATAAAGATAAATAGCAGTTTTTCACTTCTTAGTGGAAGCTAAAAAGTTGATCTCAGAGAAGTAGAGAGTAGAGCAGTGGTTATTGGAGCCTGGGAGAGAATCACAAAAATCATTGTGAGTCTGATTTCTCAAACACGCATTTTGAAGAATTGCCTGAAACATGCCCTTTGAGTGTGGTCCGTAAAAAAAATTAGAGTGAAATTCTAACAGGGTCCTCAGAAAATCTGTCTTCTCTCCTCAGTGGGCAGAAGGAGATCCATGGGTCTGGCTGCCTAGGAGCTAGCTGTGGTGTGCAAATGGGCAGGACCAGGATGGCTGGAGAATCTCAATAATCATTAGTAGACTGCATTCTAGGTGAGGGTAGGTTGGAAACAGGCCATGCAGAATAAAATGTCTTGAGCTCTGACAATGACAGTATCTGTGGATTTAGGAAACGGTTGTGGGTCCAATCCACTCATAACACCTACTCCCTGGGTCAGTCCACGGTTGCCACAGTTACCACAGGCCTGACCAGAACAAGCCGGAGGGGGAGATGCACTCTGGCCTTCTGGCTTGGAGGTTTGGTCTGGGGCCAGCTGACCCATTGCTGCCAGCCTGAGATGAGGTGGGACGCCAAGGTTGAAGGGAACAAGGGGGGAAGCGTCCCTAGCTCATGGCAGCCAGAAGGTTGGGGTGGGGGAGGGGACGGGAGGAGACAGTTCGCAGGGAACAAGATGTGATTCCCCAGGGCATGTCCCCAGGCACACTCCACCTGCCCACACTTCTCTCAGTACAGTGGGCCTTTCAGATAATTAACCCACAAAATGGATGGATCCACCGATTAGGTCACAAGTCTCACAGTCTAATCATTTCACATCTGAACATTGCTACTGTGGCTGACCATGAGCTTTTGGTGGGGGGATACCTTATTTCTAAGCCATAATAGTCTCTATAGTTCATGTGCTTTGGTTAAAATACCTTAATGTAGTCTCTGAGAAAAATCGGGTGCCAAAACAAGATTAAAAGGAAATATCTGGTAATTGAAGATGTGACATTTGGAGCTTGGAGAAAAGCTCTGAAGAGGAGCCCTGGGTGGAGCACTTTAAAGTCCTAGTGACGAGGACACAAGAGGGGACCTGGTCTGTGGGGTTGCTGAGTGGCAGTGGGATCACTCATTAAAACATAAAAAAGAATGAGAAGGAGCGTGTCTGGGGAGAGAAAAGGAGGAAAGGAGGTTGGGCCTAGAATCTGGGTACCTGCAGGGTCTCCCGAGGAGATTCCAGTAGGCAGCGGGACAGGTTCCCAGGAGACAGGCCTGGGAGTCATGGCTTAGAGTGACTGTGGAAGTCACAGGTGCTAATAAAGCCAAAAGAGAGCAGGGTTAAGAGAGAGGGCCTGATGTACTGTGCGGAAAAGAAAGTGTCCAGAAGGAGGCTCATCAGCTATCAGCAATCATTCTGCACAACAGTGTCAAAGATCTGCTCTCCGTACCAGGCCTTCTGCACCCCAGTCTAAAACCTCTGCTCTCTATACCAGTTCTTCTGCACCCTAGTCTCCAACCTCTGCTCCCTGCAACAATCCTTCTCCAACCCAGTCTCCAAGTTCTGCTCTCTGAAACACTGCTTCTGCAACCCAGTCGCGAACATCTGCTCTCTGCAACACTCCTTCTGCACCTCAGTCTGAAAACTCTGCTCTCTGCAACCATCATTCTGAACCCCAGTCTCCAACCTCTGCTCTCTGTAACAGTCCTCCTACACATCAGTCTTCAAACTCTTCTCTCTATAATATCCTTCTGCAAAACAGTCTCCAAACTGTGATATCTGTAACACGCCTTCTGCACCCCAGTCTCCAACCTCTGCTCTCTGCAAGAATCCTTCTGCACCTCAGTCTCCAAGTTCTGCTCTCTGAAAGAATCCTTCTGCACACCACTCTCGAACATCTGCTCTCTGCAACAGTCCTTATGCACCTAAGTCTGAAAACTCTGCTCTCCTCAACAATCATTCTGCAACCCAGTCTCAAAACTCTGCTCTCTGTAACATTCCTTCTGCACCTCAGTCTCCAAACTCTGCTCTCTATAATATGATTCTGCACCTCAGTCTATAAACTTTGCTATTTGTAACAGTCCTTCTGCACCCCAGCCTCCAACCTCTGCTCTCAGTAACAGGCCTTCAGCACCCCAGTCTCCAACCTCTGCTCTCTGTAACAGTCCTTCTTCACCCCAGCCTCCAACCTCTGCTCTCTGTAACAGGCCTTCAGCACCCCAGTCTCCAACCTCTGCTCTCTGTAACAGGCCTTCTTCACCCCAGTCTCCAACTTCTTCTCTCTGAAACAATGATTCTGCACCTCAGTCTCCAACCTATGCTCTCTGCAACAGTCCTTCTGCCCTCAGTCTCCAACCTCTGCTCTCTGTAAGATCCTTCTGCACCCCAGTATCCAACCTCTGCTCTCTGTAACAAACCTTCTGCACCTCAGTCTCAAAAATCTGCTCTCTGCAACAGTTCTTCTGCACCCCAGTCTTCAGTCTCTGTTCTCTGAAACAGTCCTTCTGCACCCCCGTCTCCAACCTCTGCTCTCTGTAACAGTCCTTCTATACCGCAGTCTCCAAACTGTGCTCTCTGTAAGGGTCGTTCCACACCCCAGTCTCCAAACTCTGCTTTGTGTATCAGTCGTTCATCCTGAACCTCAGTCTGCTCTCTTAACAGTTCTGCTATCTTTAACCACTTTTTATGCACCCCAGTCTCCATCCTCTGCTCTCTGTAAGAATCCTTCTGCACCCCAGTATCCAACTTCTGCTCTCTGTATAAGTCCTTCTGCACCTCAGTCTCTAAGTTCTGCAATCTGTAACAGTCCTTCTGCACCTCAGTCTCCAAAGTCTGCTCTCTCTTACAATCCTTCTGCACCCCAGTCTCCAACATCTGCTCGGTGCCGCTGCACCCCAGTCTTCTTCACCCCAGTCTCCAAACTCTGCTCTCTGTAAGGATCCTTCTGCACCCCAGTCTCCACCCTCTGTTCTCTGCAACAGTCCTTCTGCATCACGGTCTCTAAACTTTGCTCTCTGTAAAAGTCCTTCTCTTCTGGAGTCTCCAAACTCTTTTCTCTGTAATGGTCCTTCTTAAGCCCAGTCTCCAACCTCTTCTTTGTGTATCAGTTCTTCTGCACCCCAGTCTCCAACCTCTGCTCTGTGTATCAGTCCTTTTGGACCTCAGTCTCCAACCTCTGTTCTCTGCTGCAGTCCTTTTACACCCCAGGAACCAAATTCTCCTCTGTGTAACGATCCTTCTGCACCTTAGTTTCCAACCTCTGCTCTCTGCAATGATACTTCTGCACCCCAGTCTCGAACCTCTGCTCTCTGCATCAGTCCTTATGAACCCAAGTCTCCAAACTCTGCTCTCTGCAACATTTATTCTGCACCCCACTCTTCAAACTGTGCTCTCTCTAACTGTCCTTCTGCAACTCAGTCTCCTTCCTCTGCTCTCTGCAACGATCCTTCTTCTACCCAGTCTCAGACCTCTGCTCTCTGTAATAGTCCTTCTGTATGGCAGTCTCCAACCTCTTCTCTTTGTAACGGTCCATCTGCACTCCAATTACCAACCTCTGCTTTCTATAACAGTTCTTCTGGACCTCAGACTCCAACCTCTTTTCTCTATAACAGTCCTTCTAAGAATTAGTCTGAAACCTCTGCTCTCTGCATCGATCCTTCTACACCCCAGTCTCCAAACTGTGCTATCTATAACAATCCTTCTGCACCCAAGTCTCCAACCTCTGCTCTCTGTAACAGGTCTTCTGCAACCCAGTGTCTAAACTCTGCTCTGTGTAACAGGCCTTCTGCCCCTCAGTCTCCATCCTCATCTCTCTGCAATGGCCCTTCTGCACCCTTGTCTCCAATTTCTGTTCTCCGCAACAGTCCTTCTGCACCCCAGTCTACAAAATCTGTTCTCTGTAACAGTCTTTTTATACCCTAGACTACAAACTCTACTTTCTGTATCAGTTATTCTGCACCCCAGTGTAAAACCTCTGCTCTCTGTAACAGTTCTTCTGTACTGCAGTCTCCAACCTCTGCTGTCTGTAACGGTCCTTTTGCACCCCAGTCTCCAAATTCTACTTTCCATATCAGTTATTCTGCACCCCAGTCTCCAGCCCCTGCTCTCTGTGACACTCCTTCTGCAACTCAGTCTTCAACCTCTGCTCTCTGCAACAGTCCTTCTGCACCCCACTCTCCATCCTCTTCTCTCTGAAACAGTCCTTCTACACCCCAGTCTCATACCACTGCTCTCTCCAGCGATCCTTCTGCACCCCTGTCTTCAAACTCTGCTCTCGGTAACAGTTTTTCTGCACCCCAATATCCGAACTCTGCTCTCAGTAACACTCCTTCTGCACCCCAGTCTCCACCCCCTGATCTCTGTAAAAATTATTCTGGTCCTCAGTCTCCAACCTCTGCTCTCTACAACAGTCCTTCTGCTCCTAAGTCTCCGACCTCTACTCTCTGTAAATGTCCTTCTGCACCTCAGTCTCCAAAATCTGCTCTCGGTACGATCCTTCTGCAACCCATTCTTAAAACTCTGCTCTCTGTAACAGTCCTTCTACACCCCAGTGTTTAACATCTGCTCTCTGCAACGATCTTTATTCTCGCCAGATTCCAACTTCTGCTCTCTCCAATTGTCCTTCTGCACCCCAGTTTCCGACCACTGCTCTTTGTAACAGTCCTTCTGCACCTAAGTCTCCAAACTCTGCTCTCTGCAACAGTCCTTCTGCACCCCAGTTTCCAACCTCTGCTCTCGGTAACAGTCTTTCTGCACCCCAATCTCCATACTCTGCTCTCTGTTACACTCCTTCTGCACCCCAGTCTCCACCCTCTGATCTCTGTAACAATTTTTCTGGACCTCAGTCTTTAACCTCTGCTCTCTACAACAGTCCTTCTGCTCTTAAGTCTCCAACCTCTACTCTCTATAAAAGTCCTTCTTCACCTCCGTCTCAAAAATCTCCTGTCTGTAAGATCCTGCTGCAACCCATTCTTGCAACTCTGCTCTCTGTAACATTCTTTCTGCACCACAGTCTCCAAACTCTGCTGTCTGTAACCGGCCTTCCGCACCACAGTCTTCAACCTCTGCTCTCTGTAACAGGCTTTCTGCATCCCAGTCTCCAACCTGTGCTCTCTTCAACGATTTTTCAGCACCCCAGCATCCAATATCTGCTCTGTGCAACAGTTCTTCTGCACCTCAGTCTGAAAACTCTGCTCTCTGAACCAATCGTTCTGCACCCCAGTTTCTAAACTTTGCTCTCTGTAACAAAATTTCTGAACCTCAGACTACATAATGCTCTTTATAAGATCCTTCTGCAACCCAGTTTCGAAACTGTGCTATATGTAACAGTGCTTATGCACCCCAGGCTCAAAACTCTGCTCTCTGTAACAGGCCTTCTGTACCCCAGTCTCCAACATCTGCTCTCTGTAAAAATCCTTCTGCACCTCAGTCTCCAAACTCTGCTCTCGGCAACGGTTCTTCTGCACCCCAGTCACCAACCCCTGTTCTCTGCATCAGTCCTTCTGCACCTAAGTCTCCAACCTCTGCTCTCTGTAACGGTCCTTCTGCACCCCAGTCTCCAACGTCAGCTTTCTGTATCAGTTCTTCTTCACCCCAATCTCCAACTTCGGCTCTCAGTAACAGTCCTTCTGCACCCTAGTATCCAACCTCTACTCTCTGCAACATTTTTTTGCATCCCAGTCTTCATCTGTGCTCTCTGTAACTGTCCTTCTGCACCCCAGTCACCAACCTCTGCTCTCTGTAACGATCTTTCTGCATCACAGTCTGAAACCTCTGCTCTCTGCAACGATCCTTCTGCCCCTCAGTCTCAAACCTCTGGTCTCTGCAATGATCCTTCTTCACCCCAGTCTCCAATCTCTGTTCTCTGTAGGAGTCCTTCTGCATTTCAGTCTCAGAACTCTGCTCTCTATAACAATCCTTCTGCGCCTCAGTCTCCAAACTCTGCTCTCTGTAACTGTCCTTCTGTACTTCAGCATCCAACCTCTGCTCTCCGTATAAGTCCTTCTTCACCTCAGTCTCCAAACTTCGCTCTCTGTAATAGTCCTCTGCACCCCAGTCTCAAACCTCTGCTCTCTATAACAATCTTTCTGTATCTCATTTTTTTAACGTCTGCTCTCTGTACAACGTCTTCTGCACCCCAGTTTCCAAACTCTGCTCTCTGTAACAGGTTTTTTGAACCCCAGTCTCCAAACTCTTCTCTCTATATCGGTCCATCTGCACTCCAATTGCCAACCTCTGCTTTCTGTAACAGTCCTTCTGCACCTAAGATTTCAACCTCTGCTCTCTGTAACAGTATTTCTAAGCCTCAGTCTGAAACCTCTGCTCTCTGCAACGATAATTCTGCACCCCAGTCTCCAAATTGTGCTATCTGTACCAATCCTTCTGCACCCCAGTCTCCAACCTCTGCTCTCTGTACAAGGTCTTCTGCACCCCAGTCTCAAAACTCTGCTCTCTCTAACAGGTTTTCTGCACTCCAGTCTCCAACCTTTTCTCTCTGCAACAATCCTTCTGCACATCAGTCTCAAAACTCTGCTCTCTGTAACAGTCTTTCTGGACCCCATTATCCAAACTGTGCTCTCTTTAAAAGTCCTTCTGCACCTCCGTCTCCAACATTTGCTCTTTGTAATTGTCTTTCTGCACCCCAGTATTCAACCTCTGCTCTCTTTAACAATACTTTTGCATCCCATTCTCCAACCTCTGCACTCTGTAACAGGCCTTCTGCACCTCAGTCTTCAACCTCTGCTCTCTGTAACAGGCCTTCTGCACCCCAGAGTCCAAACTGTGCTCTCTGTAACGATCCTTCAGCACCCCAGGATCAAATATCTTCTCTCTGAAACAGTCCTTCTCCAACTCAGATTCCAAACTCTGCTCTCTGTAACAGTCATTCTAAGCCTCAGTCTGAAACCTCTGATCTCTGCAACGATTCTTCTGCACCCCAGTCTCCAAACTGTGCTATCTGTAACAATCCTTCTGCACAAAAGTCTTCAACCTCTTCTCTTTACCAGGTCTTATTCACCCCAGTCTCCAAACTCTGCTCTCTGTAACAGGCCTAATGCACCCCAGTCTCCAACCTCTTCTCTCTGCAATGATCCTTCTGCACCTCAGTCTCCAACCTCTGCTCTCTGCAACAGTCTTTCTACACCCCAGTCTCTGAACTCTGCTCTCTGTAAGATCCTTCTTCACCCCGGTTTCCAAACTTTGCTCTCTATAACAGTCCTTCTGCACGTAATACTCCAACCTCTGCTCTCTGCAACGGTCCTACTGAACCCCAGAATCCAACCTCTGTTTTCTGCAACAGTTCTTCTGCACACCAGGTTCAAAACACTTTTTTCCATATCAGTTATTCTGCACCCCAGTCTCCAAACTCTGCTATCTGTAACAGTTCTTCTGCACCCCAGTTTCAAACCTCTGCTCTCTGCAAAAGTCCTTCTGCACCTCAGTCTCCACCTTCTGCTCTCTGCAACATTCCTTCTACACCCCAGTATTCTAGCTCTGCTTTCTAACAATCCTTCTGCACCTCAGTCTCCACCTTCTGCTCTCTGCAACATTCCTTCTGCACCCCAGTATCCTAGCTCTGCTTTCTAACAATCCTTCTGCACCTCAGTCTCCAAACTTTGCTCTTTGCAACGGTCCTTCTGCACCCCAGTCTCCAACCTTTGTTCTCTCTAACGGTTCTTCTGCACCCCAGTCTCCAAAGTCTGCTTTCATTATCAATTTTTCTGCACCCCAGTTTCCAACCTCTGCTCTCTGAAAAAGTCCTTCTGCACCGTAGTCTCCACCTTCTGCTCTCTGCAACATTTCTTCTGAACCACAGTCTCCATCTGTGCTCTCTGTAACACTCCTTCTGCACCTCAGTCTGAAAACTCTGCTCACTGCAACGAACCTTATACACCTCAGTCACCAACCTCTGCTCTCTGTAAGAGTCCTTCTGCACCCCAGTTTCAAACCTCTGCTCTCTGCAAGAGTCCTTCTGCACCTCAGTCTCCACCTTTTGCTCTCTGCAACATTCTTTCTGCACCCCAGTATCCTAGCTTTGCTTTCTATCAATCCTTCTGCACCTCAGTCTCCAAACTTTGCTCTTTGCAACGGTCCTTCTGCACCCCAGTCTCCAAACATTGCTCTCTGCAATGATCCTACTTAACTCCAGTCTCCAACCTTTGATCTCTAACACAGTCTTTCTGCACCTCAGTCTCCAAATTTTAATCTCTGTAAGATCCTTCTGCACTCCTGTTTCGAACCTCTGCTCTCTGTAACAATCCTTCTGCACCCCAGTCTTCAAATCTGCTCTCCGCAACAGTCCTTCTGTACCCCAGTCTGAAAACTCTGCTCTCTGCAACAGTCTTTCTGCACTTTAGTTACCAACATCTGCTCTCTGCTACAGTCCTTCTTCAGACCACTCTCCAACCTCTGCTCTCTGTAACAGTCCTCCTGTACTGCAGTATCCAACCTCTGCTCTCTGCAACGGTCTATCTGCACTCCAGACTGAAATCTCTGCTTTCTTTATCAGTACTTCTGCACCCCAGTCTCCAACCTCTGCTATCTGTAAGACTCCTTCTGCACCTCAGTCTCAAACCTCTGCTCTCTGCAACAGTCCTTCTGCACCCCAGTCTCAAAAGTCTACTCTCTACAAAGGTCCTTCTGCACCCCAGTCTCCAACCTCTGCTCTCTGCAACTGTCCTTCTGCACCCCAGTCTCCAACCTCTGCTCTCTATAACAATTCTTCTGCACCTCAGTCTCCAAGCTCTGTACTCTAAAATGTTCTTTCTGCACCTCCGTCTCAAACCTCTACTCTCTGTAACATTTCTTCTGCACCTCATTCTCCAACCTCTGCTCTCTGTAGGATCCTTCTCCAACCCACTCTCCAAAGTCTACTCTATGTAACAGTTCTTATGAAGACCAGTCTCCAACCTCTGCTCTCTGCACCAATACTCTTGCACCTCAGTCTCCAACCTCTGCTCTCTGCAACAGTCCCGCTGGATCCCAGTCTCAGACATCTTCTCTCTGCAACAGTCTTTCTGCACCACAGTCTCAAAACTCTGCTCACTTCCACAGTCCTCCTGCACCACAGTCTCCAACATCTGCTCTCTGTAAGATCCTCCTGCACTCTAGTTTCCAAACTCTGCTCTCTGTTATATTCTTTCTCCACCCCAGTCTTTAACCTCTGCTTTCTGCAAGTGTCCTGCGGCACCCCAGTCTCCAACATCTGTCCTCTGCAAAAGTCCTTCTGCTCCCCAGTCTCCAACATCTGCTCTCTGTAACAGTTTCTTTTTGTACTGCAGTCTGCAACCTGTGGTCTTTGTAACATTCCTTCTGCACCCCAGTCTCCAACCTCTGCTTTCTATAACAGTTTTTCTATACCGCAGTTTTCAAACTTTGGTCTCTGTAACGGTCCATCTGCACCCCAATTTCCAACCTCTGCTTTCTGTAGCAGTACATCTGCACCTCAGTCTCCAAACTCTTCTCTCTGTAACAGTCCTTCTACAGCTAAGTTTCCAAACTCTGCTCTCTGTAACAGTCCTTCGGCACCTCAGTCTGACACCTCTGCTCTCTGCAAGATCCTTCTGCACCCCAGTCTCTAACCACTGCTCTCTGTAACAGTCCACCTGCACCCCCGTCTCCAAACTCTGCTCTCTTTAACAGTTTTTCTATACCGCAGTCTTCAAACTCTGGTCTCTGTAACGGTCTTTCTGAACTCCAATTTCCAAACTCTGCTTTCTGTAACAGTGCTTCTGCACCTCAGTCTCCAAACTCTGCTCTCTTTAACAGTCCTCTACACCTCAGTCTCCAACCTCTGCTATCTGTAACAGTCTTTTGGAAACTCAGTCTGACACCTCTGCTCTCTGCAAGATCCGTCTGCACCCCAGTCTCCAACCTCTGCTCTCTGCCCTGATCCTACTTCACCCCAGTCTCAAACCTTTGACCTCTGCAAATGTTTTTCTGCACCTCAGTCTCCAAATTCTGCTCTCTGTAAGATCCTTCTGCACCCCTCTATCCAACCTCTGCTCTCTGCAACAGTCCTTCTGCACCTTATTCTGAAAAGTCTGCTTTCTGCAACGACCCTTCTGCACCCCAGTCTTCTACCTCTGCTCTCTCTAACAGTCCTTCTGCACCACAGTCTCTAAAATCTGCTATCTGCAACAGTTTTTCTGCACCCCAGTTTCCAATATCTGCTCTCTGTAACAGTCCTTCTGCACCACAGTCTTCAAAATCTGCTCTCTGTAAGATCCTTCTGCACTCCAGTTTCCAAACTTTTCTCTCTGTAACATTCCTTCTCCACTCAAGTCTCTAACCTCTGTTCTCTGCAACAGTTCTTCTGCTCCCCAGTTTCCGAGATCTGCTCTCTGTAACAGTCCTTCTGTACTGCAGTCTCCAACCTCTTCTCTTTATAATGGTCCTTCTACATCTCAGTCTCAAACCTCTACTTTCTGGATCAGTCTGTCCTAACCCCAGTCTCCAAACTCTGTTCTCTGTATCTATCTTTCTGCACCTCAGTCTCCAACCTGTGCTGTAAGTAAGAGTCCTTCTGCACCTCAGTCTCAAACCTCTGCTCTTGGGAACAGTCCTATACCGCAGTCTCCAACCTCTGCTCTCTGTAATGGTCTTTCTGCACCCCAATTTCCAAACTCTGCTTCCTGTAACAGTCCTTCTCCACCTGAGTCTCCAAACACTGCTCTCTGTAACAGTCCTTCTACACCTCAGTCTCCAACCTCTGTTCTCTGTAACACTCTTTCTACACCTCAGTCTGAAATCTCTGCTCTCTGCAGGATCCTTTTGCACCCCAGTCTCTAACCACTACTCTCTGTAACAGTGCGCCTGCAACTCAGTTTCCAACCTCTGCTCTCTGTAAGATCCTTCAGTAACCCAGTATCCAAAAACTGCTTTCTGTAACAGTCCTTCTGCACCTCAGTCTCCAACATCTCCTCTCTGTAACAGTCCTTATGCACATCATATTCAAACGTCTGCTCTCTGTAAGATCCTTCTAGAACCCAGTCTTTAAAATCTGCAGTCTGTAACAGTCCTTCTGCACAACAGTCTCCAAACTCTGCTCTCTGTAACAGGACTTCTACAAGCCAGTCTCCAACCTCTGCTCTATATAACAGGCCTTCTGCACCCCAGTCTGCAACCTCTTCTCTCTACATCGATTCTTCTCCACCACAGTATCCAACATCTGCTCTCTGCAACAGCCCTTTTTAACCCCAGTCTTCAACCTCTGCTCTCTGTAAGATCCATCTGAACCCCAGTCTCCAACCTCTGCTCTCTGCAACAGTCCTTCTGCAGCCCAGTCTCCAAACTCTGCTCTCTGTAACATTCCTTCTGCACCTCAGTCTCCAACCTCTGCTCTCTCTAACAGTCCTTCTGCACTCCAGTCTCCAACCTCTGCTCTCTGCAAAAGTCCTTTTGCACCCCAGTCTCCAGCCTCTGCTCTCTGCAACGATCTTTCTGGACCCCAGTCTCCATCCTCTGCTCTCTGCAACAGTCCTTCTGCACCACAGTCTCCAACCTCTGCTCTCTGTAAGATCCTTCTGCACTTCAGTTTCCAAACTCTGCTCTCTGTAAGATTCTTCTGAAAACCAGTCTCCAAACTCTGTTCTCTGTAACATCTCTCTTCAACCCGAGTCTCAAACCTCTGTCCTTTGCAATAGTCCTTCTGCTCCCCAGTCTCCGAGATCTGCTCTCTGTAACAGTCCTTCTGTACCGCAGTCTCCAAACTCTGCTCTCCATAACGGTTTTTCTACACTCCAATCTCCAAACTCTGCTTTCTGTATAAGTCTGTCTGAACCCCAGTTTTCAACTTCTGTTCTCTATCGATCCTTCTGCACCTCAGTCTCCAACCTGTGCTCTATGTAAGAGTCGTTCTGCACCCCAGTCTCTAACCTCTGCTCTCGGTAACAGTCCTATACCGCAGTCTCCAACCTCTGCTCTCTGTAACGGTCCTTCTGCATCCCAATTTCAAAACTCTGCTTCCTGTAACAGTCCTTCTGAACCTGAGTCTCCAAACTCTGCTTTCTGTAACAGTCCTTCTGAACACCAGTCTCCGAACTCTGCTTTGTGTATCTGTCCTTCTGCACCTCAGTCTCCAACCTCTGCTCTCTGAAACAGTCCATCTGCACCCCAGTCTCTAAAATCTGCTCTCTGCAACAGTCCTTCTGCAGCGAAGTCTCTAAAGTCTGCTCTCTGCAACGATCCTTCTTGGCCCCAGTCTCCAATGTCTGTTCTCTGCAACAGTCCTTGTGCAACAAAGTCTCCAACCTCTGCTAGGTTTAAAATCTTTCTGCACTCTAGTTTCAAAACTCTGTTCTCTGTAACATTCCTTCTCCACCACAGCATCCAACCTCTGTCCTCTACAACAGTCCTTCTGCTCCCCAGTCTCCGAGATCTGCTCTCTGTAACAGTCATTCTGTACCGCAGACTCCAAACTCTTCTCTCTGTAACGGTCCTTCTACACCCCAATTTCCATCCTCTGCGTTCTGAATCAGTCCTTCTGCACCTCAGTCTCCAAACTCTCCACTCTGTAAAAGTCCTTCTAATCCCAAGTCTCAAACCTCTGCTCTCAGCAACAGTTCTTCTTCACCTGAGTCTGAAAACTCTGCTGTCTGAAACGAACCTTCTGCACCCCAGTCTCCTAACTCTTCTCTCTGTAACAGTCCTTCTACAGCTCAGTCTCCAACCTCTGCTCTCTGTAACAGTCCTTCTGCACCTCAGACTCAAAAATCTGCTCTCTGTAAGATACTTGATTAACCCACTCTCCAAACACTGGTCTCTGTAACAGTCCTTCTGCACCTCAGACTCCTACCTCTGCTCTCTGTAAGACCCTTCTGCAACCCAGTCTCCAAACTCTGATCTCTGCAACAGTCCTTCTTCACAACAGGATCCAACATCTGCTTTCTATAACAGGAATTCTGAAACCCAGTCTCGAACCTCTGCTCTCTGTAACAGGCCTTCTAAACCTCAGTCTCCAAACTCTTCGCTCTTCAACGATTCTTCTCCACCCACGTCTCCAACCTGTGCTCTCCGCAAGAGTCCTTCTACACCCCAGTCTCCAACCTCTGCTCTCTGTATGATCCTTATGCACTCCAGTCTCAGAACTCTGCTCTCTGTAACAATCCGTCTGCACCCTAGTCTTCCACCACTGCTCTCTTAAACAGTCCTTCTGCACCCCAGTCTCCAAAATGTGCTCTCTGCAATAGTCCTTCTGCACCCCAGTCTCCAAAATCTTCTCTCTGCAACAATTCTTCACCATCCCACTCTCAAAATTCTGCTCTCGGCAACAGTCCTTCAGCACCCTAATCTCTAACCTCTGCTCTCTTTATCAGTCCTTTTGCAAACCAGTCTTTGACATCTGCTCTCTGTAACAGTCCTTATGCACCCCAGTCTCCAACCTCTGCTTTCTGTTTCAGTCCTTCAGCACGACAGTCTCCAAACTCTTCTTTATGTAACAGTCCTTCTGCACCTTAGTTTCCAACCTCTACTTCTGCAACAGTGCTACTGCACCCCAGTCTCCAATCTCTGCTCTCTGCAACAGTCCTTGTGCACCCTAGTTACCGACATCTGCTCTCTGCCACAGTCCTTCTGCACCGTAGTCTCCATCTCTGCTCTCTTTAACAGTCTTTCTGTTCTGCAGTCTCCAACCTCTGCTCTCTGTTACCGTCTTTCTTCACCACAAACTCCAATCTCTGCTTTCTCTATCACTTCTTCTGATCCCCAGTCTCCAAACTCTGCCCTATGTGAGAATCCTACTGCACATCAATCTCCAACCTCTGCTCTCTGTAAGATCCTTCTGCTCCCCAGTTTCCAAACTCTGCTCTCTGTAACATTCTTTCTCCACCCCAGTCCCCAATATCTGCTCTCTGTAAGAGTCCTTCTTCACCACAGTCTCCAACATCTGCACTCTTTAATAGTCCTTCTGCACCTCAGTCTTAAAAATCTGCTGTCTGTTACAGTCCTTCTATACCTCAGTTTCCAAACTCTGGTCTCGGTATTGGTCTTTCTGAACCCTAATTTGCAACCTCTGCTCTGTAGCAGTTCTTCTGCACCTCAGTCTCCAAACTCTGCTTTCTGTACCAGTCCTTTTGCACCTCAGTCTCCAACCTCTGCTCTCTGTAACAGTTTTTGTGCACCTCAGTATGAAACCTCTGGTCTCTGCACGATCTGCTCCCCAGTCTCCAACCACTACTCTCTGTAACAGTCCTCCTGCACCTCAGTCTCCAACCTCTGCTCTCTTTAAGATCCTTCTGCAACCAAGTTTTTAAACTCTGAACTCTGTCTGAGTCCTTCTGCACAACAGTCTCCAATCTCTGATCACTGTAACAGTATCTCTGAAACCCATTCTCCATCCTCGGCTCACTGTAACAGGCCTTCTGCACCGCAGTCTCCAACCTCTTCTCTCTGCAACGATTCTTCTCAACACCAGTCACCAACCTCTCCTCTCTGCAACAGTCCTTTTGCACCACAGTCTCCAACCTCTGCTCTCTGTAAGAACCATCTGCATCCCAGTCTTCAACATCTGCTCTCTGCAACAGTCCTTCTGAACCACAGTCTCCAAACTCTCCTCTCTGCAACGATTTTTATGGACCCCAGTCTCCAATTTCTGACCTCTGCAACAGTCTTTCTGAACCACAGTCTGCAAAGTCTGATCTCTGTAAGATCTTTCTGAACTCCAGTTTCCAAACTCTGCTCTCTCTAACATTCCTTCTCCACCCCAGGCTCCAACCTCTGCTTTCTGCAAGTGTCCTGGGGCACCCCAGTCACCATCATCTGTCCTCTGCAACAGTCTTTCTTCTCCCCAGTCTCCAATATCTGCTCTCTGTAACAGTCCTTAAGTAACGCAGTCTCCAACCTCTGCTCTCTGTAAAGGTCCTTCTGCACCCCAGTCTCCGACCTCTGCTTTCTGTATCAGTCTTTCTGAACCCCAGTCTTCAACCTCTACTCTCTGTATCAGTCTTTCTACACAAAACTCTCCAACCTCTGCTCTCTGTAACAGTCCTTCTGCACCTCAGTCTGAATCCTCTGCT
>NW_027521777.1:0-77037 GCF_052094955.1 Ictidomys tridecemlineatus
GTAATTTTATGCCTTTAATTTCTTTCGTCTTTCTAATTGCTCTGGCCAGTGTTTCGAGAACTATATTGAATAGAAGTGGTGATAGAGGGCATCCCTGTCTTGTTCCAGATTTTAGGGAAAATGCCTCTAATTTTTCTCCATTGAGAATGATGCTAGCCTGAGGCTTGGCATAAATAGCTTTTACAATGTCGAGGTAAGATCCTGTTATCCCTAGTTTTTCTAGTGTTTTGAACATGAAGGGATGCTGTACTATTTCGAAAGCTTTTTCTGCGTCTATTGAGATGATCATATGGTTCTTATCTTTATGTCGGTTGATGTGGTGAATAACATTTATTGATTTCCGTATATTGAACTATCCTTGCATCCCAGGGATGAATCCTACTTGATCATGGTGTACAATTCTTTTGATTTGCCTTTCTATCCGATTCACCAGAATTTTATTGAGGATTTTTGCATCTAGGTTCATCAGAGATATTGGTCTGTAGTTTTCTTTCTTTGAGGTGTCTTTGTCTGGTTTCGGAATCAGGGTGATGTTGGCCTCATAGAATGAATTTGGCAGAGCTCCTTCTTTTTTTATTTCCTAAAATTACTTGAAAAGTATTGGTATTAATTTTTTTTTAAAGGTTTTGTAAAACTCCGCTGTCTACCCATCCGGTCCTGGGCTTTTCTTTTGATTGATTCTTCTATTTCATCTATTGACATTGGTCTGTTTAAGTTGTGGGTATCCTCCTGACTCAGTCTGAGCAAATAATATGACTTAAGGAATTTATCGATGTCTTCACTATCCTCTATTTTATTAGAATATAGGTTTTCAAAATAATTTCTAATTGTCTTCTGTATTTCTGTTGTGTCTGTTGTAATATTGCATTTTTCATCCCGTATGTTAGTAATTTGAGTTCTCTCTCCTCTTCGTTAGCATGGCTAGGGGTCTGTCGATCTTATTTATTTTTTTAAAGAACCAACTTTTAGATTTGTTAATTTTTTCAATAGTTTTTTTGTTTCAATTTCGTTGATTTCCGCTCTGATTTTAATTATTTCTTGCCTTCTGCTACATTTGCTGTTGTTTTGCTCTTCCTTTTTTAGGTCTTTGAGATGGAGTGTGAGCTAATTTATTTGTTGGTTTTTCCTTTTTTTAATGTATGACCTCCAGGCGATGAATTTTCCTCTTAAAACTGCTTTCATTGTGTCGCATAGATTCTGATATGTTGTGTCTGTGTTTTCATTTATCTCTAAATTTTTTTGATTTCCTGCTTTATGTCTTCTGTAACCCATTGATCATTCAGTAACATATTGTTCATTTTCCATGTGATGTAGGATTTTTCCTTCCTTCTTTTATCACTTATTTCCATTTTCATTGCATTATGATCAGATAAAATGCATGGTATTATCTCCACCCCTGTATATTTCCTGAGGAATGCCCTATGACATAATATATGGTCTATTTTTGAGAAGGATCCATGTGCTGTTGAAAAAAAAGTATAGCCACTTGATGTTGGATGATTTATTCTATATATGAAAGTTAAGTCTAGGTTGTTGATTGTGATTTTGAGTTCTATAGTTTCTTTATTCAACTTTTGTTTGGAAGATCTGTCCAATGGTGAGAGAGGTGTGCTGAAGTCACCCATAATTATTGTATTGCGGTCTATTTGATTTTTGAACTTGAGGAGAATTTCTTTCATGAACTTCACAGCCCCATTATTTGGTGCATAAATATTGATAATTGTTATGTCTTGTTGGTGAATAGTTCCTTTTAACAGTATATAATGACCTTCCTTATCCCTTTTGATTAATTTAGTCTTGAAGTCGATTTTATTCGATATGAGGATGGCCACTCCTGCCTGCTTGGGAGGACCGTGTGCGTGGTATATTTTTCCCCAACCTTTCACCTTCAGCCTGTGTATGTGTTTTCCAATCAGATGCGTCTCCTGGAGGCAGCATAATGTTGGGTTTGTTTTTCTAATCCATGTTACCAGCCTATGTCGCTTTATTGGAGAGTTTAAGCCATTAATGTTTAGAGTTACTATTGATGTATGGTTTGTACTTCCAGCCATGTTTTATTATTTATCTTCTTTTAGTTTGTTTCTCCTAGATTAGCTTTCCCCCCGCCCTCTGGCTTTATAGAGGCTCTTCCCACTGATGGTTTTGGTTATTGTTTTTCATTTCTTCCTCATGTAATGTTTTGCTCAAGACGCTTTGCAATGCTGGTTTTCTGGCTACGAATTCTTTTAGCTTTTGTTTATCCTGAAAGATTTTTATTTCGTTGTCGTACCTGAAGCTTAATTTTGCTGGATACAAAATTCTTGGTTGGCCACCATTGTCTTTCAATGTTTAAAATACGTTGTTCCAGGATCTTCTCGCTTTCAGCGTCTGTGATAAAAAATCCGTTGTTAACCTTATTGGTTTACCCCTAAATGTAATCTGCCTCTTTTCTCTTGTAGCTTTTAATATTTTCTCTTTGTTCTGTATGTTGGATATCTTCATAACAATGTGTCTTGGCGTTGGTCTACTGTGATTTTGTGTGCTCGGTGTCCTGTATGCATCTACAACATTTATATCTGTTTCCTTTTTTATTTCTGGAAAGTTTTCTGTAATTATTTCATTCAGCAGGTTACTCATTCCCTTGGTATTAATCTCTGTGCCTTCTTCTATCCCGATGACTCGTAAATTTGTTTTTTTTTATATTATCCCAAATCTCTTGGATGTTTTTCTCGTGATTTTTTACCAGCCTATCTAAGTTAGCTAGACTCCTTTCAAGATGATATATTTTGTCTTCATTATCTGACGTTCTTGCTTCTACTTGCTCCACTCTGTTGGTGATACTCTCGATTGAGTTTTTAATTTGGTTTATCGTTTCCTTCATTTCTAGAATTACAGTTTGATTTTTTTAATAATCTCTTTTTCCTGATAAAGATGCTCAACTTCTTCTTTTATCTGTTTCTGTAATTCACTTTCAATGTGATCTTTAAGGTTCTTTTCCATCTGTCTAAGGTGTTTTTTGAGTTTTTTATATGGCCATTTTTCTGATGACTCTAAGTCCTCCTGAATATTTAGGCTGTCCTTCATTGTTTGTACTCTTTTTCTTCCTTGCTTTTTTATGCTCATGTTACTTCTTGTTCTGTTTGTCTGCTGAGTTACTGTTTACTCTTATAAATTTATTTGATGCTTGGGAGGAGAGATATTAGAATGGAAGGGAAGAAGTCACTAAAGAGAATGAGTGTAGGCAGGTAGAATTCAGGAAAGGAGAAGTAAGAAAATTGAAAAGAAATGAAAAGACAGAAGAAAAAAGTGAAAAGAAAGAAAGAAAACAACGAAAAATTAAAAATTTAAAACAAAAAAAAATTATAGTGATAATAAAAAATGAAAATTAAAGTTTAAAATATAATAGTAACCATAATAGAATAAAAAGAATTTAAAAAATTGAAACCATTAATAAGAAAGTTAAAAAACAACAACTAAATCAACATCAAAAAGTAAAAAAAAAATAAAAATAAAAATTTAAAAATTAAAAAATAAATAAATAAAAAAATAAAAAAGAAGTACTAATAATAATCATTGAAAAATAATAATAATAATAAATGCAGTCATAAAGCTCGATTAACTTCTCTTCCACTACGTGGAGCTATGCCCCCTGAGCGAGGCTTCTCTTCTTGATAGGTGGAAACCAATCACTGTGTCTCAGCTCTTCTTCCCAGACTGTGCAGGTCTCTAATCCTGAGTGCTTAGGGCCTTCTCTTGTGGTTCCTCAATCCAGGCCTCGCTCACCTGTGACGCTTACCACAATACTGGCTACACGCTGGGTCTGCTGCTCCTAACAGCTCTGTTTTCATGGATGCCTGGCCACACCCTTCCTGTTTGCCTCCCTCAGACCCCAAGTTTGTATGGCTTGGGGCTGAGGGCCCCAGCGAACTTGTTTGCCCTCAGGTAGTAACTCCCCTGGTATGTGGTGCAAGGGACCTCTGTTGTCAGCACTGGTGGAATCAATAGCCGAGATTTTTGCGCTGCAAGTCCCACATCCCTCCTGATTTCCTGAGTCAGGCTATGGTACTCAGTTGGTATCTACCTCTGTGAGTTCAGGTGGGACTAGTTATTTCAGTGAGATCGTTAGTGCTGAGACACGAAAAGCAGGCGAACCAGAGCTTGCATGCAGCTGATTCGTGCTCAGTGTGTGTTTTCTGAGGGGCCCAGGCTGAACGCCTTAGCTCCACGTCAGCTCAGCCTTGCCTAGTGGTCCTGAGCAAGCAGGTTCTAGGCCGCGCTCAGGTGCCACGCTTGTCCGCGGCCTTAGCAGCGACGCCGGGACCTCCGTCGCTCCTGGGCTAGGTGCCTGGCTCCCCAAGATACTGCCGTCGCAGCTCTCTAGTCCCTCCCTCCGGAGCGCGGATCCCCAACCACTACTCTCTGTAACAGTCCTCCTGCACCTCAGTCTCCAAACTCTGCTCTCTGTATGATCCTTCTGCCACCTAGTCTCCTAACTTTGCTGTCTATAACAGTCCTTCTGCACCCCAGTCTTCAACCTCTGCTCTATTTAACAGGCCTTCTGCACCCCAGTCTCCAAACTCTGCTCTCTGTAACAGGCCTTCTGCACCCCAGTCTCCAACTTTTCTCTCTGCAACAATCATTCTACACCTCAGTCTCCAACATCTGCTCTCTGTAAGATCCTTCTGCAACCCAATCTCCCAACTCTTCCCTCTCTAACAGTCTTTCTGCACCCCCTTCTCCAAACTCTCCTCTCCGTAACAGGCCTTCTGCACCCCAGTCTCCAAAGTCTGTTTTCTATAACAAGATTTCTGCACCCCAGTCTCCAACCACTGCTCTCTGCAACACTCCTTCTTCGCCCCAGTCTCCAACCTGTGGTCTCTGCAACAGTGCTTCTGCACCTCAGTCTTAAAACGCTGTTCTCTGCTACGATCCTTTTGCACCTCAGTCTTCAACCTCTACTCTCTGTAACAGTCCTTCTGCACCTGGATCCTCAATATCTGCTCTCTGTTAGATCCTTCTTAAACCCAGTCTCCAAACTCTGTGATCTGTAACAGTCTTTATGGAGCCCTTCTCCACACTCTGCTTTCCATAACAAGCCTTCTGCACCCCAGTCTCTAAACTCTGATCTCTGTAACAGTATTTTTGCAACTCAGTCTCCAAACTCTCCTCTCTGAAACGATTCTTCTGCACCCCAGTCTCCAAAGTCTCCTCTCCTCAACAGACCTTCTGCACCCCAGTCTCTAACCTCTGATCTCTGTAACAGTATTTTTGCACCTCAGTCTCCAAACTCTCCTCTCTGAAACGATTCTTCTGCACCCCAGTCTCCAACGTCTCCTCTCCTCAGCAGACCTTCTGCACCTCAGTCTCCAAATTCTTCTCTTGGCAACAGTTCTTCTTAACCCAAGTCTCCAGCCTCTGCTTTCTGAAACAGTCCTTCTATACCCCAGTCTTCAACCTCTGCTCTGTGTAACAGTCTTTCTGCACCCCCAGTCTCCAACCTCTGCTCCATGTAACAATCCTTCTGCACCCAAGTCTCCAACCTCTACTCTCTGTAACAGTCCTTCTTCACTGTTTTCTCAAACCTCTACTCTCTGTTACATTCTTTCTATACCACAGTCTCCAACCTCTGCTCTCTGTAACGGTCCCTCTGTACCCCACTTTCCAACCTCTGCTTTCTCTAACAGTCTTTCTACACCTCAGTCACCAATCTCTGCTCTTTCTAACAGTCCTGCTGCAATTCAGTCTCCAACGTCTTTTCACTGTTACAGTCCTTCTGACCTCAGTCTGAAACCTCTGCTCTCTGAACAATCATTTAGCACCCAGTCTCTAATCACTGCTCTCCTGTAACATTTTTCCTGCACCACAGTCACCAACCAATGCTCTCTGTAAGATCTTTCTTCAACCCAGCCTCCAAACTCTGCTCTCTATAACAGTCCTTCTGCAACCCAGTCTCCAACCTCTGCTCTCTGTAGCAGGCCTTATGCACCCCAGACTCCAAACTCTGCTCTCTGAAACAATCTTTCTGCACGCCAGTCTGCAACCTCTGTTCTCTGTAATGGTCCTTCTGCACCCCAGTCTCATACCTATGCTTTTTGTATCATAATTCTTCACCCTAGTTTCCAACGTCTTCTCTGTGTAACAATCCTTCTGCATGTCAGTCTCCAAACTCTGCTCTCTGAAACCGTCCTTCTGCAGCCCAGTCTCCAACCTCTTCTTTCTGCAAAATTCCTTCTGCACTCCAGTCTCCAACCTGTGCTCTCTGTAACATTCTTCTCCAACCCAGTCTACAACCTTGGTTTCTTCAACAGTCCTGCTACAACCCAGTCTAAAACATCTGTTCCCTGCAACAGTCCTTCTACTTTCCAGTCTCAAACTCTGCTCTCTGTAACAGTCCTTCTGTACCGCATTCTCCAACCTCTGCTCTCTCTAATGGTCCTTCTGCACCCCAGTCTCAAACCTCTGCTTTCTGTATAAGTCCTTCTGAACCACGGATTCCAACCTCTGCATTCTGTAACAGTCCTTCTGCAACTTTGTCTCAAATCTCTGAACTCTGCAACCTTACTTCTGCACCCCATTCTCTAACCTCTGCTCTCTGTAACAGTCCTTCTGCACCCCATTCTCTAACCTCTGCTCTCTGCAACAGTCTTTCTGTACCTCAGTCTGAAAAATATACTCTCTCCAACAATCCCTCTGCACCCCAGTCTCCAACCTCTGCTCTCTGTAACAGTCTTTCTGTACCTCTGTCTCCTACCTCTGCTCTCTGTAAGACCCTTCTGAAACCCAGTCTGAAAACTCTACTCTCTGTAAAAGTCCTTTGCACCCCAGTCACTAATCTCTGCTCTCTGTAAGAGGCTTTCTGCACCCCAGTCTCCAAACTCTACTCTCTGCAACAATCCTTCTGTACCCCAGTCTCCTACCTCTCCTTTCTAAAAGAGTCCTTCTGCACCCCAGTCTCCTACCTCTGCTCTCTGTAAGATCCTTCGGCACACCAGTCTCCAACCCCTGCTCGCTGTAACAGTCCTTCTGGAACCTATCTCCAAACTCTGCTCATTGAAACGGTCCTTCTGCACCCCAGTCTCCAAACTCTGTTTTCTGCAACAGTCTTTCTACACCCCAATCTCCAAATTCTGCTCTCTGTAACAGTCCTTCTGTACCAGAGTCTCTAACTTCTGCTCTCTGTAACGGTCCTTCTGCCCACCAGTCTCCAACATCTGCTTTCTTTGTCAGTCCTTCTGCAACCTAGTATCCAACCTCTGCTCTCTGTAACAGTCCTTCTGCACCTCAGTCTCCAACCTCTGCTTTCAGCAACAGTCTTTCTGAACCCCAGTCTCCAAACTCTGCTCTCTGCAACATTCCTACTGCACCCCAGTATCAAACCTATGCTCTCTGTAAAAGTCCGTCTTCACCCCAGTCTTCAACCTCTGCTCTCTGTAATGATCATTCTGCAACCTAGTCTCAAATGTCTGCTATCTGTAACTGTCCTTCTGCACCCCAGTCTTTAACCTCTGCTTTCTGCAACAGTCCTTCTGCACCTCAGTCTCCAACCTTTTTTTTCTGGAAAAGTCCTTCTGCAAACAAATCTCCAACCTCTGCTCTTTGCAAGATTCCTTCACCACCCATGTCTCCCACCTGTGTTCTCTGTAAAAGTCCTTCTGCATCCCAGTCTCCAAACTCTGCTCTCTGCAATGATCCTCTGCACCCCAGTCTCAAAGCTCTGCTAGCTGCAACAGTCCTTGTGAACCCAAGTCTCCAACATATGCTTCCTGCAACAGTTCTTCTATACCTCAGTCTGAAAACTCTGCTCTCTGCCATAATCCATCTGCACCCAAGTCTCCAACATCTGCTCTCTGAAAAAGTCCTTCTACACCCTAGTCTCCATACTCTGCTCGCCTAAACGATCCTTCTGCACCACAGGCTCCAACATCTGTTCTCTACATCAGTCCTTCTGCAACTCAGTCTGCAACCTCTGGTCTCTGCAACAGTCCTTTTCACCCCACTTTCAATCTTCTGCTCTCTGCAGCAGTCCTTTTGCACTCCAGTCTCCAACATCTGCTCTTTTCAAAAGTCATTCTCCACCCCAATCTTCAATCTCTGCTCTCTGTAACAGTTCTTCTCTACTGCATTCTCCAACTTCTGCTCTCGCTAAGGGTACTTCTGCACCTGAGTATCGAACCTCTGCTTTCTGTATCAGTCTTTCTGCACACCAATCTCAAAACTCTGCTCTGTGTAACTGTACTTCTGCACCTTAGTCTCCAAGTCTGCTCTCTGCTACAATCCTTCTGGACCCAATCTCCAACGTCTACTCTCTGCAACAGTCCTTCTACATCCTAGTCTAAAACCTCTCCTCTCTGCAACAGTCCTTCTGCACCCCAGTCTCCAACCTCTGCTCTCTGTAACAATCTTTCTGCACCTAAGTCTCCAACCTCTGCTCTCTGCAACTGTCCTTCTGCACCTCAGTCTCCAAACTCCACTCTCTGTAACAGTGCTTTTGCACTTCAGTCTCCAACCTCTGCTCTCTGTATGATCCTTCTGCAACCCAGTCTCCAAACTCTGCTCTCTGTAAAAGTCCCTTTATCACCCCAGTCTCCAAATTCTGCTCTCTGTAACAATCCTTCTGTACCAGAGTCTCCAACCTCTGCTCTCTGTAACAGTCCATCTGCCCCCCAGTCTCCAACATCTGCTTTCTCTCTCAGTCCTTCTGCACCCGAGTCGCCAACCTCTGCTCAATGTAACAGTCTTTCTGCATTTCAGTCTCAAACCTCTGCTTTCTGCAACAGTCCTTCTGCACCCAAGTCTCTAAATACTGCTCTCTACAACATTCCTCCTGCACCCCAGTCTCCAACCTGTGCTTTCTGCAACGATCCTTCTGCACCTCATTCTCCAACCTCTGCTCTCTGCAAAGATACTTCTGCACACAAGTCTCCAAACTCTGCTCTCTGCAACAGTCCTTGTGAACCCCAGTCTCCAACATCTTCTCTCTGAAAAAGTTCTTCTGTACCTCAGTCTGAAAACTCTGCTCTCTGGAATAATCCATCTTCACCCCAGTCTCCAAACTCTGCTCTATGTAACAGTCCTTCTGTCCCTCAGTCACCAATCTCTGCTCTATGAAACAGTTCTTCTGCACACAAGTCTTCAACATCTGCTCTCTGAAACAGTCCATCTACACCCCAGTATCTATACTCTGCTCGCCCCAACGATCCTTCTGCATCCCAGTCTCCAAAGTCTGCTCTCTGAAACAGTCCTTCTGTAGCTCAGTCTCTAACCTCATCTCTCTGTAAGACCCTTCTAAAACCCAGTCTGCAAACTCTGCTCTCTGTAACAGTCCGTCGGCACCCCAGTCTCCAAACTCTGCTCTCTGTAACAGGCCTTGTGCACCCCAGCCTCCAAACTCTGCTCTCTGTAAGAGGCCTTCTGAACCCCAGTCTCCAAACTCTACTCTCTGCAAAGATTTTTCTGGACCCCAGTCTCAAACATCTGCTCTTTACAACAGTCCTTCTGCACCCCAGTCTCCAACCTCTTCTCTCTACAAGATCCTTCTGCACACCAGTCTCCAACCGTTGCTCGCTGTAACAGTACTTCTGCAACCCAGTCTTTAAACTCTGCTCTCTGTAACAATAATTCTGCACCTCAGTCTCCAACCACTGCTCTCTGAAACAGTCTTCTGCACCCCAGTCTCCAAACTCTGCTCTCTGTAACAGTCCTTCTGTACCGGATTCTCGAACCTCTGCTCTCTGTAACGGGCCCTCTTCACCCCAGTCTCCAACATCTGCTTTCTCTATCAGTCTTTCTGCACCCCAGTCTCCAAACTCTGCTCTCTGTAACAGTCCTTCTGTACCGGATTCTCAAACCTCTGCTCTCTGTAAAGGTCCTTCTGCACCCCAGTCTCCAACATCTGCTTTCTCTATCAGTTCTTCTGCACCTCAGTCTCCAACCTCTGCTTTCTGCAACAGTCCTTCTGCACCCATGTCTCCAACCTCTGCTCTCTGCAACATTCATTCTGCACGCCAGTCTCCAAAATCTGCTCTCTGTAATGATCCTTCTGCACCCCAGTCTAAAACCTCTGCTCTCCGCAATGATACTTCTGCACCTCAGTCTCCAAGCTCTGCTCTCTTCAATGATCATTTGGCACCGCAGTCTCAAACCTCTGCTCGCTGCAACATTCCTTGTGAACCCCAGTCTCCAACATCTACTCTCTGAAACAGTTCTGTACCTCAGTCTGAAAACTCTGCTCTCTTCAATAATCCATCTGACCCCAAGTCTCCAACCTCTACTCTCTGTAACAGTCCTTCTGTACCTCAGTCTCCAAACTCTTCTCTATGCAAAATCCTTCTGCACCCAAGTCTCCAACATCTGCTCTCTGAAACAATCCTTCGATACCCCAGTCTTCAATCTCTGCTCTCTGCAACAGTCCTTTTACACCCCAGTCTCCATACTCTGCTCGCCCCAACGATCCTTCTGCACCCCAGTCTCCAAACTCTGCTCTCTGCAACAGTCCTTCTACACTCCAGTCTCCATTCTCTGCTCGCCCCAACGATACTACTGCACCCCAGTCACCAACATCTGTTCTCTACATCAGTACTTCTGCACCCCCGTCTCCAACCTCTGCTCTTTGTAACAGTCCTTCTTTACCGCAGTCTGAAACCTCTGTTCTCCCAGTCTCCAACCTCTGCTCTCTTTATCAATCCTTCTGCACCCCAGTCTCCAACCTCTGCTCTCGGCAATGATCCTTTTGCACCCCAGTCTTCAACCTCTGCTCTCTGCAAAAGGCTTTCTGCACCCGAGTCTCCAACATCTGCTCTCTGCAACAGTCCTCCTGAACCTCAGTCTGATATCTCTGCTCTCTGCAACGATCCTTGTGCACCCCAGTCTCCCATCTCTTTTTTCTGTAACAGTCCTTCTGCACCTCAGACTCCAAAATCTGCTCTCTCTAACAGTGATTCTGCACCTCATCCTCCAACATCTGCTCTCTGTAAGATCTTTTCGCACCCAATTTTCCAAATATGGTCTCTGTAACATTCTTTTTGCTCCCCAGAATCCAACCTCTGCTCTCTCTAACAGATCTTCTGCTCCCCAGTCTCCAACCTCTGCTCTCTGTAACAGTACTTCTGCTCCCCAGTCTCCAAACTCTGCTTTCTGTAACAGTACTTCTGTACCACAGTCCCTAACCTATGATCTCTGTAACGGTCCTTCTGCACCCCAGTCTCAAACCTCTCCTGTCTGTATCATTCTTTCTTCACCACAGTTTCCAAACTCTGCTCTTGGTAACATTCCTTCTGAACCTCAGTCTCCAACCTCTGCTCTCTGCGACAGTCCTTCTGCACCCGAGTTTCCAAACTCTGCTCTCTGCAACATTTCTTCTGCACCAAAGTCTCAAACCTGGGCTCTCTGAAACTATCCTACTGCAGCCCGGTCTCCAAACTCTGCTCTCTGTAGCGATCCTTGTTCACCTCAGTCTTCAAACTCTGCTCTCTGCAACGATCCTTCTGCATCCCAGTCTCCCACATCTGCTCTCTGCAACGGTCCTTCTGCACCCCAGCCTCCAAACTCTGCTGTCTGCAACAGTCCTTCTTCACCCAAGTATTCAAGCTCAGCTCTATGTAACAGTCTTTTGCACATCAGTATCCAACCTCCTCTCTCTGTAACCATCCTTCTGCACCTCATGTCCAAACTCTGCTCTCTGTAACAGGCCTTCTGCACCACAGTCTCCAACCTCTGCTTTCTGTAACAGTTCTACTGAACCCCAGTATCCATCCTCTGCTCTCTGTAAGAATCCTTTGACACCCTTGTCTCCAACCTTTCTTCTCTGTAAAAGTCATTCTGCACCTAAGAATCCAAACTCTGAAATCTGTAATGGTCCTTCTGCAAACCAGTCTCCATCCTCTGCTCTCTGTATACGTCCTTCTGCACCCAAGTCTCCAAACTCTGCTCTCTGCAACATTTCTTCTGCACCCCAGTCTCTAACCTGTGCTCTCTGTGACAGTCCATCTGCACCCCAGTCTCCAACATCTGCTATCTGCAACGATCCTTCTTCTATCCAGTCTCCAAACTCTGCTCTCTGTAAAAGTCCCTTTTTATCGCAGTCTCCAACCTCTTCTCTTTGTAACGGTCGATCTGCTCCCCAATTGACAACCTCTGCTTTCTGTAACAGTATTTCTGCACCCCAGTCTCAAACATCTGCTCTCTGCAACGATCCTTCTTCTATCCAGTCTCCAAACTCTGCTCTCTGTAAAAGTCCCTTTTTATCGCACTCTCCAACCTCTTCTCTTTGTAATGGTCCATATTCTCCCCAATTGCCAACCTCTGCTTTCTGTAACAGTCCTTCTGCCCCCCAGTCTCCAAACTCTTCTCTCTGCAACGATCCTTCTGCACCTCAGTCTCCAAGCTCTGCTCTCTGTAAAAGTCCTCCTGCACCTCAGTCTTCATCTTTTGCTCTCTGTAACAATCCTCCTGCACCCCAGTCTCCAATCTCTTCTCTCTGTAACAATCCTTCTGCACCTATGTCTCCAACGTCTGCTCTCTGTAACAGGCCTTATGCACCCCAGTCTTCAAACTCTGCTCTTTGTAACAGTCTTTCTGTACCGCAGTCTCCAACCTCTTCTCCCTATAACGTTACTTCTGCACCCCAATTGCCAACCTCTGCTTTCTGAAACAGTTTTTCTGCACCTCAAACTCCAAACTCTGCTCTCTGTAACAGTCCTTCTAAGACTCTCTCTGAAACCCCTGCTCTCTGCAACAATCTTTCTAAACCCCAGTCTTCAACTGTGCTATCTGTAACAATCCTTCTGCACCCCAGTCTCAAACATCTGCTCTCTGTAAGAGATCTTCTGCAACTCAGTCTTCAAAGCCTGCTCTCTGCAACAGTCCTTCTGCACTCCAGTCTCCAACTTCTTCTCTCTGCAACGATTCGTCTGCAACTCAGTCTCCAACCTCTGCTCTCTGCAACAGTCCTTCTTCACCCCAGTCTCCCAACTCTGCTCTCTGTAACATCCTTCTCAACACCGTTCTCTAATCTTTGCTCTCTGTAACAGTCATTCTGCACCTCAGTCTCTAACCTCATCTCTCTGCAATGGCCTTTTTTTAATTTTTTTTATTGATTGTTCAAAACATTACAGAGCTCATGATATATCATCTTTCATACATTTAACTCAATTGGGTTTTGAACTCCCCAAATACATAATGCAGACTCACTTCTGTTACATACTCACATTTTTACATAATGGCATATTAGTGACCGTTGTATTCTGCTACCTTTTCTATCCCCTACTATCCCCCCTTCCCTCCCCTCCCCTCCCATCTTCCCTCTCTACCTCCTCTGCTGTTGTTCAATTCTCTCCCCTTTTTTTCCACCTCCCCCTTGCCCCTCATAACCTCTTATAATTTTGTGTATCTCTGAAGGTCTCCTACCATTTCCATATGTTTTCCCTTCTCTCTTCCTTTCTCTCCCCCCATTTGTCTTAGTTTACTCTTAGTCTTTTCCTCATGCTCTTCCTTCCTGTTCTATTCTTAGTGGCTCTCTTTATATCAAAGAAGACATTTGACATTTGTTTTTTAGGGCTTGGCTAGCTTCACTTAGCATAATCTGCTCTAATGCCATCCATTTCCCTTCAAATTCTATGATTTTTTCGTTTCTTAGTGCTGTATAATACTCCATTGTGTATAGCTGCCACAATTTTTTTTTATCCACTCATCTATTGAAGCGCATCTAGGTTGGTTCCACAGTCTAGCTATTGTGAATTGTGCTGCTATAATCATTGATGTGGCCGTATCCGTATAGTGTGCTCTTTTAAGGTTCTCAGAGAATAGTCCAAGAAGGGCAATAGCTGGGTCAAATGGTAGATCCATTCCCAGCTTTCCCAGGAATCTCCATACTGCTTTCCAAATTGGTCTCACCATTTTGCAGTCCCACCAGCAGTGTACAAGTGTGCCCTTTTCCCCACATCCTCGCCAACACTTATTGTTGTTTGACTTCATAATGGCTGCCAATCTTACAGGAGTGAAATGGTATCTTAGGGTGGTTTTGATTTGCATTTCTCTGATTGCTAGAGATGGTGAGCATTTTCTCATGTTCTTGTGGATTGATTGTATGTCCTCCTCTGAGAAGTGTCTGTTCAGGTACTTGGCCCAATTGTTGATTGGATTATGTGTTATCTTATTGTTTAATTTTTTGAGTTCTTTGTACATTCTGGATATTAGGGCTCTATCTGAGGTGTGAGTGGTAAAAATTTGCTCCCAGGATGTAGGCTCTCTATTTACCTCTTTTACTGTTTCTCTTTCTGAGAAAAAACTTTTTAGTTTAAGTAGGTCCCATTTGTTTATTCTTGTTATTAACTCTTGGGCTACTGGCGTTCTATTAAGGAATTTGGAGCGCGACCCCACAATATTTAGATCGTAGCCAACTTTTCCTTCTATCAGACACAGTGTCTCTGTTTTGATATCTAGCTCCTTGATCCATTTTGAATTAACTTTTGTGGCTGGCAAGAGAAAGGGATTCAATTTCATTTTGTTGCATATGGATTTCCAATTTTCCCAACACCATTTGTTGAAGATGCTATCTTTCCTCCATTGCATGTTTTTAGCCCCTTTATCAAATGTAAGATAGTTGTAACTTTGTGGATTAGTCTCTGTGTCCTCTATTCTGTTCCATTGGTCCACCTGCCTGTTTTGGTACCAGTACCATGCTGTTTTTGTTACTATTGCTTTGTAGTACAGTTTGAGCTCTGGTATCGCTATACCTCCAGATTCACACTTCCTGCTTAGAATTGCTTTTGCTATTCTGGGTCTTTTGTTTTTCCATATGAATTTTATGATTGCTTTATCTATTTCTACAAGAAATGCCTTTGTGATTCTGATTGGCATCACATTAAACCTGTAGAGAACTTTGGGTAATATCGCCATTTTTATGATGTTAGTTCTGCCTATCCATGAACAGGGTACATTTTTTTATCTTCTGAGATCTTCTTCTATCTCTCTCTTTAGGGTCCTGTAGTTTTCATTGTATAAATCTTTCACCTCTTTTGTTAGGTTGATTCCCAAGTATCTTATTTTCTTTGAGGATATTGTGAATGGAGTGGTTTTCCTTATTTCCATTTCAGAGGTTTTGTTGCTGATATACAGCAATGCCTTTGATTTGTGCGTGTTGATTTTATATCCTGCCACTTTGCTGAATTCATTTATTAACTCTTTGTAGATCCTTTTGGGTCTGTTAAGTAAATTATCATGTCATCCTCAAATAGCGATAATTTAATTTCTTTTTTTCTTATTTTTACGCCTTTAATTTCTTTTGTCTGTCTAATTGCTCTGGCTAGTACTTTGAGAACTAAATTGAATAGAAGTGGTGGTAGAGGACATCCCTGTCTTGTTCCAGATTTTAGAGGGAATGCCTTAAGTTTTTCTCCATTTAGGATGATGCTAGCCTGAGGTTTAGCATATATAGCTTTTACAATGTTGAGGTAAGTTCCTGTTATCCCTAGTTTTTCTAATGTTTTGAACATAAAGGGATGCTGTATTTTGTCAAATGCTTTTTCTGCATCTATCGAGATGATCATATGGTTCTTGTCTTTAAGCCTATTGATGTGGTGAATAGCATTTATTGATTTCCGTATATTGAACCAGCCTTGCATCCCAGGGATGAATCCTACTTGATCATTGTGCACAAGTTTTCTGATATGTTTTTGTATTCAATTCGCCAGAATTTTATTGAGAATTTTTGCATCCAAGTTCATTAGAGATATTGGTCTGTAGTTTTCTTTCTTTGAAGTGTCTTTGTCTGGTTTTGGAATCAGAGTGATGTTGGCCTCATAGAATGAATTTGGAAGAGCTTCTTATTTTTCTATTTCTTGAAATAGTTTGAAAAGTATTGGTATTAATTCTTCTTTGAAGGTTTTGTAGAACTCCACTGTATACCCATTCGGTCCAGGGCTTTTCTTGGTTGTTAGTCTTTTGATGGCTTCTTCTATTTCTTCCTTTGTTATTGGTCTGTTTAAATTGTGTGTGTCTTCCTGTCTCAATCTGGGCAAATCATATGCCTTAAGAAATTTATCGATATCTTCGCTATCTTCTATTTTATTAAAATATAGGGTTTCAAAATACTTTCTAATTATCTTCTGTATTTCTGTAGTGTCTGTTGTGATATTGCCTTTTTCATCCCATATATTAGTAATTTGAGTTCTCTCTCTTCTTCTTTTTGTTAGCATAGCTAAGGGCTTGTCTATCTTATTTATTTTTTCAAAGAACCAACTTTTAGTTTTATCAATTTTTTCAATGTTTTTTTTGTTTCAATTTTATTTATTTCTGCTCTAATTTTAATTATTTCTTGTCTTCTACTACAATTGCTGTTGTTTTGTTCTTCCTTTTCTAGGTTTTTGAGGTGTAGTGTGAATTCATTTATTAGTTGGTTTTATTCTTTTTTTGATGAAAGAACTCCAGGAAATGAATTTCCCTCTTAAAACTGCTTTCATTGTGTCCTATAGATTCCGGTATGTTGTGTCTGTATTATCATTTGACTCTAAGAATTTTTTTTATCTCTTCCTTTATGTCTTCTGTAACCCATTGATCATTCAATAACATATTGTTCATTTTCCATGTGGTGTAGGATTTTTCCTTCCTTTTTTTTCATTTATTTCCAATTTCATTCCATTATGATCAGATATGGTGCATGGTATTATCTCCACACCTTTATATTTATTAAGATTTGCCTTATGGCATAATATATGGTCTATCTTTTAGTAGGATCCATGTGCTGCTGAGAAGAACGTGTATCCACTTGATGATGGTTGGTATATTCTATATATGTCAGTTAGGTCTAGGTTATTGATTGTGCTGTTGAGTTCTATAGTTTCTTTATTCAGTTTTTGTCTAGAGGATCTGTCTAATGGCGAGAGCAGTGTGTTGAAGTCACCCATAATTATTGTGTTATGGTCTATTTGACTCTTGAACTTGAGGAGCGTTTGTTTTATGTAGATTGCAGCTTCATTTTTTGGTGCATACAAATTGATAATTGTTATGTCTTGTTGGTGGATGGTCCCTTTTAAAAGTATATAGTGTCCTTCTTTATCCTTCTTAATTAACTTAGGTTTGAAGTTGATTTTATTTGATATGAGTATGGCCACTCCTGCTTGCTTCCGAGGTCCATGCGAGTGGTATGATTTTTCCCAACCTTTTACCTTCAGCCTGTGTATGTCTTTTCCTATGAGTCTCCTGAAGGCAGCATATTGTTGGATTTTTTTTGATCCAGGTTGCTAGCCTATGTCTCTTGATTGGTGAGTTTAGGCCATTAACAATTAAAGTTACAATTGAGATATGATTTGTACTTCCAGTCATGCTTCTTTATTTATTTATTTTAGTTTGGCTAGTTTTACTTTTTTGGTTATTTTCCTCCTCCTTTACTGAGATACCTCTTGTTGTTAGTTTTGGGCCCTATTTTTCAGTTCCTCTTCTTGTAGTATATTGCTCAGAATGCTTTGCAGTGCTGGTTTTCTTGCTGCAAATTCTTTTAGCTTTTGTTTATCGTGAAAGATTTTAATTTCGTTGTCAAATCTGAAGCTCAGTTTTGCTGGATACAGTATTCTTGGTTGAAATCCATTATTTTTCAACGTTTGAAATACATTGTTCCAGGATCTTCTCGCTTTCAAAGTCTGTGTTTAGAAATCATTCGTTAATCTAATTGGTTTACACTTGAATGTAATCTGCCTCTTTTCTCTCGTAGCTTTTAATATTCTCTCCTTGTCCTGTATGTTGGCTATCTTCATAATTATGTTTCTTGGAGTTGGTTTATTATAGTTTTGAATGTTTGGGGTCCTGTAGGCTTCCAGGATTTTGCAATCCATTCCATCTTTCATCTCTGGGAAGTTTTCTACAATTATTTCATTTAATATGCTGTCCATTCCTTTGGTTTGAATCTCTGTGCCTTCTTCTATCCCGATGACTCTCAAATTTGTTTTTTTAATGACATCCCATATCTCTTGAATAGATTGCTCATGGGATTTAAGCATCTTTTCTGTTTTAACTATACTCTTTTCAAGTTGATAAACCTTGTCTTCATTATCTGATGTTCTGACTTCTACTTGATCAAGTCTATTTGTAATATTCTCGTTTGAGTTTTTAATTTGGTTTATAGTTTCCTGCAATTCTAGGATTATAGTTTGATTCTTTTTTAAGATCTCTATCTCCTGGTAGAGCTCATTCTTTGCCATTTGAATTTGTTTGTTTAATTCATTTTCAAAATATATTTTTATTGCTTGGACTTGCTGTCTCATGTCTTCTCTAATATTCCTTTCCATTTGAGTTAGGTATGCCTTGAGTTCTTTCCCTATCCCTGCTTCTGATGTTTCTATGTCCTCTTGTAGAATTAAGTTGTCTTGTATTGTTTGTTACTCCTTTTTTCCCTTGTTTTCTCATGTTGTCCCCGTTGTTTTCCAGCTCTATTTGATTGTCGTGTTTCTGCTCTCTTCTATAGATTTGTTTTGGTTCCATATTACTCTGATGCCTCTCCTTTGTTTGTTAAACTATGCCTGCTAACGTGGATTCCACTGTGAAGGAAGATCCGACGTTCGAGCTCCAGTTGACGACACTGCTTTGCTATGACCGGCCCCAGTTCCTTGCCGGGGTGTCCTGATGAGGTGGTGTGACTGGACTGTCTCTGTTTGGTTTCAGCTCCCAGTCGCGGCAGGCAGGCGGTCTCCAGCCACCCAGTATCACAGGCCGCGGGTTGGTGATCGGTCGCCTGCAGGCGGGTGTTCTCCTACCGCCCAGCTATGCGGGCAGTTGGTGAACTGTCGCCAGCAGACCTGCGGTTTCCAGCTGCCCAGTCTCGAGGGCCTTGCGTCTAGCCTCCTGGTTTCTCCTGCTAGTCTTGGTTTCTCCTGCTAGACCAGATTTTCACTGAGTGATGGTTCTTGGCAGTTCAAACTCTACTCTGGGCCTGCCGTTTGTTGGATGTGGAGGGTGACTATTGGGAACCCCGGCACTCTATTGTTTTGTTTCCGTTGTGGGTGATAGAACTGTACTGCTTCCTTCCTTTATGCAGACTCACTCTGATACTCCCTCCCACGCCTTCTGTAGCCGCAGGGCGCGAATCTGTCAGCCTGATCTCCTTGGTCCCAGAGTTGACAATTGGGATCCCAGGCACTCTGTCCTTTTGATTTCCTGCTTGCCCCTCCCCCAGCACTAGCTAGACAGGTTTCGTTTTGGCTGCAGATGGGGAGGGGGGTTGTAGGTCAGGTGCCTCCTATTCCCCCCTAGTCTTTATGCAGGCTCACTCTGATTCTCCCTCCCCCGGCAAGCCTAGAAGAGATTTTATGCGAGTTCCCGATGTATGGGGGTTGGGCTGAGTGCCAACACCTGTTTTGTTGTTGAGATCTGTCGGAGAATGGCGGTGGATATATCAGCTGTTCAAGATGCTGACTGCTGACTGCAAAAGTTCTTCTGCACCCAGTCTTTAACCTCTGCTCTCTGCAACAGTCCTTCCTGCACCCCAGTCTCCAACCTCTGTTGTCAGCAAAAGTCCTTCTGCACCCCAGTCTCCAAACTCTGCTCTGGGTATCATTTCTTCTTCACCTCAGTCTCCAACCTCTGCTCTATGTAAGATCTTTCTGAAACCCAGTCTCCAAACTCTGCTCTCTGTAACTGTCCTTCTGCACCCAGTCTCCAACCTCTACTCTGTGCAACAGTTCGTCTGCAACCAAGTCTCCAACCTCTGCTCTCTGAAAGATCCTTCTGCACCCCAGTCTCCAAACTCTTATCTCTGTCACAGTCTTATTCACCCAGTCTCCAACCTCTGCTCTCTGTAAAAATCCTTCTGCACCTAAGTCTCCAACATCTGCTCTCTGCAACGGTCCTTCTGCACCTCATTCTCCAAACTCTGTTGTCTGCAAGAGTCCTTCAGCACGTCATATCCAACCTCTACTCCCTGCAACAATCCTTCTGCACCATAGTCTCCCACTTCGGCTCTCTTCAACAGTCTGCAACCCAGTCTCCAAAATCTACTCTCTGAAAAAGTACTTCTCCACCCCAGTCTCCAACCTCTTCTCTCTGTAACAGTCCTTCTGTACCACAGTCTCTAACTTCTTCTCTCTTTAAGAAACTGCATCCCAGTGCCCAAACTCAGCTCTCTGTAACATTCCTTCTCCACCCACGTCTCCTACCTCTTCTCTCTGCAACAGTCCTTCTGCACCCCAGTCTCCAACCTCTGCTTTCTGTATCAGTCCTTCTGCACCACAGTCTCCAAATTATGCTCTTCTGTAACAGTCCCTCTGCACCTCAATTTCCAACCTCTACTTTCTGTAACAGTCCTTCTGCACCTCAGTCACCAAACTCTGCTCTCTGTAACCGTCCTTCTGCACCTCAGTCTTCAACCTCTGCTCTCTGTAACAGTCCTTCTGCACCTCAGTCTGAAACCTCAGGTCTTTGTACGATTCTTCTGCACCCCTGTCTCCAACCACTGCTCTCTGTAACAGTCATCCTGCACCTCAGTCACCAACCTCTGGTCTCTGTAAGATCCTTCTGCAACCCAGCCTCAAAATTTTGCTCTCTATAACAGTCCTGCTGCAAACCAGTCTCTAACCTATGCTCTCTGTTGCAGGCCTTATGCACCCCAGTCTTCAAACTCTGCTCTCTGAAATAGTCTTTCGGCATGCCAGTTTCCAACCTTTGATCTCTGTAAAGTTCCTACTGCACCCAAGTCTCCCACCTTTGTTTTCTATATCATAATTTTCACCCCAGTCTCCAAAGTCTGCTCTGTGTAACAGTCTTCCTGCAACTCAGTTTCCAACCTCTGCTCACTGCAGCAGTCCTTCTGCACCCCAGTCTCCAACCTCTGCTTTTTGCAAAATTCTTTCTAAACCTCAGTCTCAAAACTCTGCTCTCTGAAACAGTCCTTCTGCACCCCTGTCTCCAAACTCTTCCCTCTGTAACAGTCGTTCTGAATCCCTTCACAAATTCTGCTCTCTATAACAGGCCTTCTGCACCGCAGTCTCCAAACTCTGTTCTCTGGAGCAGTCTTTCTGCACCCCAGTCTCAAACCTCTGCTCTCTACAAAGATCCTTCTGCACCCCAGAATCCAACCTCTGTAATCTCCAACAGTCCTTCTGCACATCAGTTACCAAACTCTGACTTCTGCAATGGTCCTACTGCACCCAAGTCTCTAAAATCTCCTCTCTGCAATGATCATTTTGCTCCACAGTCTCCAACCTCTTCTCTCTGCAAAAGTCCTTCTGCACCCCAGTCTTTAACCTCTGCTCTCTGTAAGTTCCTTCTGCACCCCAGTTTCAAAACTCTGCTCTCTGAAACAATCCTTCGGCACGTCATTTTCCAACCTTTGCTCTCTGTAACGGTCTCCAACACCTGCTCCCTGCAACAGTCCTTCTTCACCCCAGTCTCCAACGTCTGCTCTGTGTAACTGTCTTTTTGCATCTCAGTCTCCAACCTCTGCTCTCTGCAACAGTCCTTCTGCACCCCAGTCTCCAACCTCTGCTTTCTGCAAAATTTCTAATGCACCCCAGTCTCCAAACTGTGCTCTCTGTAACAGTCATTCTGGACCCCAGTTTCCCACCTCTTCTCACTGTAACGATTCTTCTGCACCCCAGTTTCCACTTTGCTCTCTGCAATGATTCTTCTGCAACTGAGTCTCCAACTTTTGCTCTCTTAAACTTTCATTCTGCACCCCACTCCCCAACCTATGCTCTCTGTATGATTTTTCTGAAATGAAGTCTCCAACCTCTGCTCTCTGCAACATTTCTTATGCACCCCAGTCTCCAAACGCTTTTATTTGCATAGGCTTTTTGCCCCCCAGTCTCAAAACTCTGCTCTCTGTAACAGTCCTTCTGCACCTCAGTCTCCAACCTCTGCTCTCTGCAAAAGTCCTTCTTCACCCCAGTCTCAAACATCTGCTCTCTTCAACAGTCTTCCTACACCCAAGATTCCAACCTCTACTCTCTGCAATGATCCTCCTGCACACCAGTCTCCAACAACTGCTCTCTGCAACAGTCCTTCTGCACCCCAGTCTCCATCTTCTGGTCTCTATAAGATTCTTCTGAACCTCAGTTTCCAAACTTTGCTCTCTGTGATATTCCTTCTGCACCCCAGTCTCCAAGCTCTACTCTCTGTAACAGTCCTTCTTTACTGTAGTCTCCAAACTCTGCTCTCTGAAACAGTTTTTGTGAACCCCAGTCTCCAACATCTGCTCTCTGCAACAGTCTTTCTGCACCTCAGTCTCAAACTTCTGCTCTCTGTAACAGGCCTTCTGCACCCCAGTCTCCAACATCTTTTCTTGGTATCAGTTCTTCTGCACCCCAATCTCCAAACTCTGCTCTCTGCAATACTCCTTCTGCACCCCAGTCTCCATCGTCTCCTCTCTGAAAGAATCATTCTTCACCTCAGTCTCCAACCTCTGCTCTCTGCAACAGTCCTTCTGCACCTCAGTCTCCAAACTCTGCTCTCTGTAAGATCCTTCTGCACCCCAGTCTCCAAACTCTGCTCTCTGTAACAGTCCTTCTGCACCCCAGTATCCAACCTCTGCTCTCTGTAACAAACCTTTTGCACCTCAGTCTCAAAACTCTGCTCTCTGCAAGGGTTCTTCTGCACCCCAGTCTCCAAACTCTGTTCTCTGCAACAGTCCTTCTGCACCCCAGTCTCCAACCTCTGCTCTCTGTAACAGTCCTTCTATACCTCAGTCTCCAAACTCTGCTCTCTGTAACGGTCCTTCCACTCCCCAGTCTCCAAAATCTGCTTTGTGTATCAGTTGTTCTGCAACCCAGTCTCCAACCTCTGCTCTCTGGAACAGTCCTTCTGCAGCTCAGTCTCCAACCTCTGCTCTCTGTAACAGTCCTTCTGCACCCCAGTCTCAAATCTATGCTCTCTGCAACATTTCTTCTGCACCCCAGTATCCAACCTATGCTCTCTGTAACTGTCCTTCTACACCTCAGTCTACAACCTCTGCTTTCTGCAATGATACTTCTGCACCCCAGTCTTCAAACTCTGCTCTCTGTAACAGTCCTTATGCACCTCAGTCTCTAACCGCTGCTCTCTGTAAAAATCTTTCTGCAACTCAATCTCCAAACTCTGCTCTCGGTAACAGTCCTTCTGCACCTCAGTATCCAAACTCTGCTCTCTGTAACGATCTTTCTGCACCTCAGTCTCCAACCAATGCTCTCTGTAACAGGTCTTCTGCACTGCAGTCTCCAACCTCTGCTCTCTGTAACAGTTTTTCTGCACCCCAGTCTTCAAGCTCTACTCTCTGTTACAGTCCTGCTGCACCCGAATCAAAACTCTGCACTCTGATACGATCTTTCTGAACCCCAGTCTCAAAACTCTGCTCTGTTTAACAGTTCTTCTGAACCAAAATCTCCAAACTCTGCTCTCTGTAACACTCCTTATGAAACCCAGTCTCCATCCTCTGCTCTCTGTAAGAATCCTTCTGCACCCCAGTCTCCAACCTCTGCTCTCTCTAAAAGTCCTTCTGCACCTCACTCTCCAACCTCTGTTCTCTGTAAAGATCCTTCTGCAACTCAGTCTCCAACCTCTGCTCTCTGTAACAGTCCTTCTGCACCCCAGTCTCCAAACTCTGCTTTCTGTAACAGTCCTTCTATACCACAGTCTCCAAACTCTTCTCTCTGTAACGGTCCTTCTGCCCCCGTATTCCCAAACTCTTTTTTCTATAATAGTGCTGCTGAACCTCAGACTCCAACTTATGCTCTCTGTAACAGTCCATCTGCACCTCAGTCTGAAACCTCTGCTCTCTTCAACGATCCTTCTGTGCCCCAGTCTCTGAACTGTGTTATCTGTAACAGTCCTTCTGCACCCCAGTCTCCAACCTCTGCTCTCTGTAAAACGCATTCTGCACTCCATTTTCTAAACTCTGCTCTCTGTAACAGTCCTTCTGCACCACAGTCTACAACCTCTGCTCTCTGTAAGGTACTTCTGGAACTCAGTCTCCAAACTCTGCGCTCTGTAACAGTCCATATGCACCCCCGTATCCAACCTATGCTCTCTGTAACAATCTTAGGCATCTAAATCTCCAACTTCAGCTCTCTGCATTGGTCCTCCTCCACCCCATCTCCAAAATCTGTTCTCTGCAACAGTCCTTCTTCACCACAGTCTCCAACGTCTGCTTTCTGTATCTGTTCTTCTGTATCCCAGTCTCCAACCTCTTCTCTCTGTAACAGTCCTTCTGCACCTCAGTCTAAAAACTCTGCTCTCTGTAACTGTTTTTCTGCAACCTAGTCTCCAACCTCTAATCTCTGAAACATTTCTTCTGCACCCCAGTCTCAAACCTGGGCTCTCTGAAACTGTCCTTCTGCACCCCAGTCTCCAACATCTGCTCTCTGTAAGTATCGTTCTCCACATTAGTCTCCAACATCTGCTATCCTCAACAATCATTCTGCACCTCAGTCTCCAACCTCTGCTCACTGCAGCGATCCTTCTGCACCCCAGTCTTCAACCACTGGTCTCTGTAACAGTCCATATGCAGCTCTCCAACCTATGCTCTCTGTAAGATACTTCTGCACACAACATCTGCTCTCTGCAATGATCCTTTAGAACCCCAGTCTCCAACCTCTGCTCCCTGTAACAGTCCTTCTGTACAGCAGTCTCCAAAATCTGCTCTCAGTAACGGTCCTTCTACACGCCAGTCTCCAACCTCTACTTTATGTATTAGTCTTTCTGCACACCATCTCCAATCTCTGCTCTCTGTAACAGTTCTTCTGCACCTTAGTCTCCAAACTCTGCACTCTGCAACAGACCTCTGCACCCCAGTCTCCACCCTCTGCTCTCGGTAACAGTTTTTCTGCACCCCAATCTCCAAACTCTGCTCTCTGTAACACTCCTTCTGCACTCCAGTCTCCACCATCTGATCTCTTTAACAATTCGACTGGACATCAGTATCCAACCACTGCTCTCTACAACGTTCCTTCTGCTCCTCAGTCTCCAAACTCTACTCTCTGTAAAAGTTCTTCTGCACCTCAGTCTCCAAACTCTGCTCTCTGTAAGATCCTTCTGCAACCCATTCTCCAAACGCTGCTCTCTGTAACAATCTTCTGCAACCCACTCTCCAAACTCTGCTCTTTGTAACAGGCCTTCTGCACCCCAGTCTTCAAACTCTGCTCACTGAGCAGGCCTTCTGCACCCCAGGATCCAACATCTGCTCTCTGAAAAAGTCCTTCTGAACCTCAGTCTGAAAACTCGGCTCTCTGCAAAAATCGTTCTGCACCCGAGTTTCCAAACTTTGCTCTCAGTAACAGTCTTTCTGAACCTCAGTCTACAAAATGCTCTGTGTAATATCCTTCTGCAACCCAGTCTCGAAATTGTGCTATTGTTAACAGTCCCTCTGCACCCCAGTCTCCGAACTCTGCTCTCTGTAACAGGTGTTCTTCATCCCAGTCTCTAATCTCTGCTCTCTATAACAGGCCTTCTGCACCCAAGTCTCCAACCTCTTCTCTCTTCAACGATCCTTCTTCACATCAGTCTCCAACCTCTGCTCTCTGCAAACGTCCTTCTGAACCCCAGTCTCCAAACTCTGCTCTCTGTAACAATCCTTCTGCACCTCACTCTCCAACCTTTGCTCTCTGCAATGATTCTTCTGCACCCCAGTCTCTACACTCTGTTCTCTGCAAAAGTCCTTCTGCACCCCAGTATCCAACCTCTGCTCTCTGCAACAGTCCTTCTGCACCCCTGTCTCCGAACTCTGCTCTCTGCTAAAGTACTTCTGCACCCCAGTCTCCAACATCTGCTCTCTGTATCAGTTATTTTACACCCCAGTAACCAAAATCTTCTCTGTGTAACGATCCTTCTGTACCTTAGTTTCCAACCTCTGCTCTCTGCAACGATCCTTCTGCACCCCAGTCTCCAACCTCCGATCTCTGTATCAGTCCTTCTGCACCACAGTATCCAAACTCTGCTCTCTGAAAAAGTCCTTATGCACCCAAGTCTCCAAACTGCTGTCTGCAACATTTCTTCTGCACCCCAGTCTCCAACCTATGCTCTCTGTAACAGTCCTTCTGCACCCCAGTCTCCGATATCTGCTCTCTGCAACGATCCTTCTTCTACCCAGTCTCCAAACTCTGCTCTCTGTAAAAGTCCTTTTGTATCCCAGTCTCCAAACTCTTCTCTTTGTAACAGTCCATCTGCTCCCCAATTACCAACCTCTGCTTTTTGTAACAGTCCTTCTGCACCCCAGTCTTCAAACGCTTCTCTCTGCAACAATTTTTCTGCACCTTAGTCTCCAAACTCTGCTCTCTGTAAAAGTCCTTCTGCACCTTAGTCTCCATCCTTTGCTCTCTGTAATTGTCCTTCTGCACCCCAGTCTCCAATCTCTGCTCTCTGTAACAATCTTTCTGCACCCCACTCTCCCAAATCTGCTCTCTGCAAAGGTCCTTCTGTACCCCGTCTACAAACTCTGCTCTGTAACAGTCCTTCTGTACGGCAGTCTCAAAGCTCTTCTGTCTGCAACGGTCCTTCTACACCCCAATTTCAAACCTCTGCTCTCTGTAACAGTCCTTCTAAGCCTCAGTCTGAAACTTTTGCTCTCTGCAACAATCCTTCTAAAAAACAGTCTCCAAACTGTGCTATTTGTAACTATCCTTCTGCACCGCAGTCTCCAACATCTGCTCTCTGTAACAGGATTTCTGCAACCAAGTCTCCAAACTCTGCTCTCTTTAACAGGCCTTCTGAACCACACACTCTTCAAAACTCTGCTCTCTGTAAAAGTCATTCTACACCCCAGTCTCCAACCTTTGCTCTCTTCAACGATTCTTCTTCATCCCAGTCTCCAACGTCTGCTCTCTGTAAGATCCTTCTGTACCCCGTTCTCCAAACTTTGCTCTCTGTAACAGTCATTCTCAACCTCAGTCTTCAACCTTATCTTTCTGCAACGGCCCTTATGCACCCCAGGTCCAACCTGTGTTCTCTGCAACTGTCCTTTTGCACCCCAGTCTCCAAACTCTACTTTCCATATCAGTTATTCTGCACCCCAGTCTAAAAACTCTGCTCTCTGTAACAGTGCTTCTACACCTCAGTCTCCAACCTCTGCTCTCTGCAACAGTGTTTCTGCACCCCAATCTCTAACTTCTGCTCTCTGCAAACGTTTTATTATACTCCAGTATTCAACATCTGCTTTCTGCAACAATCCTTCCGCATTTCAGTCTCCAACCTCTGCTCTCTGCTATAGTCCTTCTGCACCCCAGTCTCTGATCTCTGCAACAGTCTTTCTGAACACCAGTCTCCAACTTCTGTTCTCTGTAACAATTCTTCTGCACATCAGTCTTCAAACTCCAACCTCTTCTCTCTGCAATGATCCTTTTGAACCGCAGTCTCCAACCTCTTTTCTCTGTAAAAGTCCTTCTGTACCCCAGTATCCAACCTCTGCTCTCTGAAACAGTAGTTCTGTAACTCAGTCTCCAAACTCAGCTCTCTGCAAAAGTCCCTTCTGCACCCAAGTCTCCAACCTCTGCTTCCTGCAAAGGTCCTTCTACACCCCAGTATCCAACATCTGCTATCTGCAACAGTCCTTATGCACCCCAGTCTTCAACCTCTGCTCTCTGTAACAATTTTTCTGTAACTCAGTTTCCAACCTCTACTCTCTGTAAAAGTCCTTCTGTATCTCAGTCTTCAAACTCTGCTCTCTGCAACATTCCTTCAGAACCGTGGTCTAAAATTCTTGTCCCTGCAACAGTCCTTCTATATCCCAGTCTCCAACATCTGCTATATGCAACAGTCCTTCTGCATTTTAATCTTTAAATTGTACTATCTGTAACAGTTCTTCTGCACCTCAGTCTCCAACATCTGCTCTCTTTAAGATCCTTCTGCAACCCAGTCTGTAAACTCTGCCCTCTGTAACAGACCTTCTGCACCCCTTGTCCAACCTCTGTTCTTGCAATTGTCCTTTTGCACGCCGGTCTCAAACCTCTGCTCGCTACAATTCTTCTGCACCCCAGACACCAACCTCTGCTCTCTGCAACAGTCGTTCTGCACCTCAGTCTGAAAACTCTGTTCACTGCAACGATCATTCTGCAACCCAGTCTCCAAACTTTGCTCTCTCTAACAGTCCTGATGTACCAAAGTCTCCAAACTCTGCTCTCTGTAAGATCCTTCTGCAACCCTGTCTCCAAATTCTGCTGTCTGTAACAGTCCTTCTGCAACCCTGTCTCCAAATTCTGATGTCTGTAACAGTCCTTCTGCACCCCAGTCTCCAACCTCTGCTCTGTGTATCAGGCCTTTGCATCCCATTCTCTAACCTCTGCTCTCTGCAAAAGTTCTTTTGCACTGGAGACTCCAAATACTGCTTTCTGTGTAAGTCCATCTGCACCCCAATCTCCAAACTCTGCTCTCTGTAACAGTCCTTCTGCACCTCAGTCTACATACTCTGCTCTCTGCAACAGTCCTTCTGCAACCCAGTCTCCAACATCTGCTCTCCGCAACAGTCCTTCTGCACCAAAGTCTCAAAAGTCTGTCCCTGTAACAGTCCTACATAAAGGCAGTCTAGAACCTCTACTCTCTGCAACAGTGCTTCTGCACCCAAATCTCAAACCTGTGCTCTCAGCAACAGTCCTTGTACACCCCATGTCCAGCCTCTGCTCTCTGCAGCAGTCCCTCTGCAACCCAGTCTCCAAACTCCGCTCTCTGTAACGGTCCTTCTGCACCTCATTCTCCAAACTCTACTCTCTGTAAAAGTACTTCTGCACCCCTTCGCCAAACGCTGCTCTACGTATCAGGCTTTCTGCACCCACTCTCCAACATCTTTTCTCTATAACAATCCTTCTGCACCCCAGTCTCCAACCACTGCTCTCTGCAACAGTCCTTCTGCACCCCAGTTTCCAACATGTGCTCTCTGCAAAATCCTTCTGCTCCTCAGTTTGAAAACTCTGTTCTCTGAAACGATCCTTCTGCAACCTAGTTTCCAACCTCTGCTCTCTCTAACAGTCCTGCTGCACCTTGGTCTACAAACTATGCTCTCTGTAAGATCTCTGTGCAAACTTTTCTAAAATCTCTGCTCTCTCTACCAGTTCTTCTGCACCCCAGTCTCCAACCTCTGCTCTCTGTAACAGTCCTTTTGCACCTCAGTCTCAAACCTCTGCTCTCTGCAAAAGTCCTTCTACACCCCATTCTCTAACCTCTGTTCTTTGCAACAGTCCTTCTGAACCACAGTCTCCAACCTCTGCTCTCTGTATCAGTACTTATGCACCCCAGTCTCTAAACTCTGCTCTCTGTAACATTCCTTCTGCACTGCAGTCTCCAACCTCTGCTCTTTGCGACAGTTCTTTGGCACCCCAGTCTCCAACCATGCTCTCTACAACACTTCTTCTGCACCCCTGTCTCCAACCTCTGCACTCTGAAACAGTCCTTATCAACCCCAGTCTCCAACCTCAGCTGCTGTAACAGGCCTCCACTACTGCGGTCTCCAAATTCTGCTCTCTGTTATTTTCCTTATGCACCACAGTCTCCGAACTCTGCTTTCTCTATCAGTCCTTCTGCACCCCAGTCTCCAACCTGTGCTCTCTGTAACAGTCCTTCTGCATCTCAGTCTCCAAACTCTGCTCTCTCCAACATTCCTTCTGCACCCAATCTCCAAACTCTGCTACCTCCAACAGTCTTTTTACAACCAATCTCCAACCTCTGCTACAATCCTTCTGCACCTAAGTCTCCAACCTCTACTCCACCTCTGTAACAATCCTTCTGCACCTCAGTCTCCAACCTCGACTCTCTGTAACAGTCATTCTGCACTGCAGTCTCCAATCTCTGCTCTGTGTAAGGTCTTTCTGCAACCCAGTCTCCAAACCTTCCCTCTGAAACAGTCCTTCTGCCACTCTTTCTCCAAACTCTTCTCTCTGTAACAGGCCTTCTGCACCCCAGTCTCCAACCTCTGCTCTCTACAATGATTTTTCTTCACCCTAGTCTTTAACGTCTATTCTCTGCAACAGTCCTTCTGCACCCGAGACTCCAACAACTGCTCTCTGCAACAGTCCTTCTGCACCTCAGTCTGAAAACTCTGTGCTCTGCAATGATCCTTCTGCACCCCAGTCTCCTAACTCTGCTCTCTGTAACAGTCCTGCTGCACCTTAAGTCTTTAAACTCTGCTCTCTTTAAGATCCTTCTGTAACCCTGTCTCCAAATTCTGCTCTCTGTAACAGTCCTTCTGCATCCCAGTCTCCAACCTCTGCTTTCTGTATCAGACCTTTTGAACCCATATCTACAACCTCTACTCTCTATAACAGTCCTTCTGAACCTCAGTCTTTAAATTCTGCTCTCTGCAACAATCTTCTGCACCTCAGTCTTCAATCTCTGCTCTCTGCAACGATCTTTCTGCACCTCTGTCTCCAAAGTCTGCTCTCTGCAACACTCCTTCTGCACCCGTTTCCAACCTCTGCTCTCTTTTAGATCCTTCTGCAGACTAATTTCCAAACTCTGTTCTTTACAACATTCCTTCTCAATCCTAGTCTCCAAACTCTTTTTTCTGCAACGATCCTGTAGCACCCCAGTCTCCAACCTCTGTTCTCTACAAAAGTCCTTCTGCTCCCCAGTATCCAAACTCTGCTCTGTGTAACAGTCCTTCTGTACTGCAATCTCCAAACTCTGCTCTCTGTAATGTTTTTCTGCACCCCAGCCTCCAAACTTTGTTATCTGCAACAGGCCTTCTGCACCCCAGCCTTCAAACTCTGCTCTCTGTAACAGTGTTTCTGCACCCCAGTCTCCATACTCTGCTCTCTGTATCAGACCTTTTGAACCCATATCTACAACCTCTACTCTCTATAACAGTCCTTCTGAACCTCAGTCTCCAACTTCTGCTCTCTGCAACAATCTTCTGCACCTCAGTCTCCAATCTCTGCTCTCTGCAACAATCTTTCTGCACCTCTGTCTCCAAAGTCTGCTCTCTGCAACACTCCTTCTGCACCCCAGTTTCAAACCTCTGCTCTCTGTTAGATCCTTCTGCACATCAGTTTCTAAACTCTATTCTCTACAACATTCCTTCTCCATCCCTTTCTCCAACCTCTTCTTTCTGCAACGATCCTGTAGCATCCCAGTCTCCAACCTCTGTTCTCTACAAAAGTCCTTCTGCTCCCCAGTATCCAAACTCTGCTCTGTGTAACAATCCTTCTGTACTGCAATCTCAAACCTCTGCTCTCTGTAATGGTTCTTCTGCACCCCAGTCTCCAAACTCTGTTGTCTGTAACAGGCCTTCTGCACCCAGTCTCCAAACTCTGCTCTCTGTAACAGGCTTTCTGCATCCCAGTCTCCAACCCCTTCTCTCTGCAACGATCCTTCTGCACCCCAGTGTCAAACCTCTGCTTCTTGCAACAGTTTGTCTGCACCCCAGTCTCAAAACTCTGCTCTCTGTAAGATCCGTCTGCACCCCAGTCTCCAAACTCTGCTCTCTGCAACAGTCCATCTGCACTCCAGCCTCCAAGCTCTGCGCTCTGTAACAGTTTTTCTATACTAAAGTATCCAAACTCTGGTATCTGTAACGGTTCTTCTGCACCCCAATTTCCAACCTCTGCTTTCTGTAACAGTCCTTCTGCACCTCAGCCTCCAAACTCTGCTCTCTGTAGCAGGCCTTCTGCACCCCAGTATTCAAAATCTGCTCTCTCCAAGGATCCTTCTGCACCCCAGTCTCCAACCACTGCTCTCTGCAATGATCCTACTGTACCCGAGTCTCCAACCTCTGATCTCTGCAACAGTCCTTCTGCAAATCAGTCTCCATATTCTTCTCTCTTTAAGACCAGTCTTAACCCCAGTATCCAAAGTCTGCTCTCTGCAACAGCCCTTCAGCACCACAGTCTCCAACCTCTGCTCTCTGTAACAGTCCTTCTGCTCCCCAGTCTTCAAACTCTGCTCTCTTTAAGATTCTTTTTGCACATCAGACTCCAAACTCTGCTCTCTGCAACAGTCCTTCTGCACTCCAGTCTCCAAACTCTGCTCTATGCAAAACTCCTTCTGCACTCTAGTCTCAAAACTCTGCTCTCCACAAAAGTTCTTCTGCAGCCCAGTCTCCAAACTCTGCTATCTGCAACAGTCCTTCTGCAACCCAGTCTCCAAACTCTGCTCTCTGCAACAGTCCTTCTGCACCCTAGTTACCAACATCTGCTCTCTGCTACAGTACTTCTGCACCCCAGTCTTCAACCTCTGCTCTCTGTAACAGTCCTCCTGTACTGCAGTATCAAAACTCTGCTCTCTGTAACTGTCTTTCTGCACCCCAGACTCCAATCTCTGCTTTCTGTATCAGTCCTTCTGTACCCCAGTATCCAAACTCTGCTCTCTGTAAGAGTCCTTCTGCTTCTCAGTCTCCAGCCTCTGATCTCTGCAGAGTCCTTCTGCAACTCAGTCTTCAAATTCTGTTCTTTGTAAGATCTTTCTGCACCCCTATATTTAACCTCTGATCTTCTAAACTGTCCTTCTGCACCTGAGTCTCCAAACTCTGCTCTCTGTAACAGGAGTGCTGCACCTCAGTCTCCAACCTCTGCTCCCTGCAACAGTCCTTCTGCACTCCAGTCTCCAACCTCTGCTTTCTACAACAGTTCTTCTGGACCCTAGTTACCAACATCTACTCTCTGCAACAGTCCTTCTGCACTCCAGTCTCCAACATCTGCTCTCTGCCACAGTCATTCTGCACCTCAGTCTGAAAACTATGCTCTCTGCAACGACCCTTCTGCACCCCAGTCTTCTACCTCTGCTCTCTGTAACAGTCCTTCTGCACCTCACTCTCCCAACTCTGCTCTCTATATGATCCTTCTGCAACGCAGTCTTTAAACTCTGCACTCTGTAACAGTCCTTCTGCAAAACAGTCTCCAACCTCTGCTCTCTATAACAGGACTTCTGCAACCCAGTCTCCAAACTCTGCTCTCTGTAATAGGCCTTCTGCACCCCAGTATCCAACCTCTTATCTCTGCAACGATTTTTCTCCACCCAAGTCTCCAAATCTGCTCTCAGCAACTGTCCTTTTGCACCCCAGTCTCCAAACTCTGCTCTCTGTAAGATCCATCTCAACCCCAGTCTCCACACTCTGCTTACTGTAACAGTCCTTCTGCACCCCAGTCTCCAAACGCTGCTCTCTGTAGCAGTCCTTCCGCACGTCAGTCTCCATCCTCTGCTCTCTGTAACAGTCCTTCCTCAACCCAGTCTCTAAAATCTGCTCTCTGCAACAGTCCTTCTCCAACCCAGTCTCTAACATCTGCTCTCTGAAACAGTCATTCGGCACTCAAGTCTCCAAACTCTTCTCTCAGCAACGAACCTTCTGGACCCCAGTCTCCAATGTCTGCTCTCTGCAACAGTCCGTGTGCACCACAGTCTCCAACCTCTGTTCTCTGTAAGATACTTCTGCACTCCAGTTTCCAAACTCTGCTCTCTGTAACATTTCTTCTCCACCCCAGTCTCCAACCTCTGTCCTCTGCAACAGTCCTTCTTCTCCCCTGTCTCCGAGATCTGCTCTCTGTATGAGACCTTATGTATCGCAGTTTCCAACCTCTGCTCTCTGTAACGGTCCTTCTACCACCCAGTCTCCAACCTCTGCTTTTTTGAATCAGTCCTTCTGAACTCAGTCTCCAACCTTTGCTCTTTTTATCTGTCCTTCTGCACCTCAGTCTCCAACCTGTGCTTTCTGTAACAGTCCTTCTTCACCCCAGTCTCCAAACTCTGCTCTCTGTAACAGTCCTTCTATACCGCAGTCTCCAACCTCTGCTCTCTGTAAGGATCCTTCTGTACGCCAATTTCCAACCTCTGCTTTCTGTAACACTCCTTATGCACGTCAGTCTTCAACATTTGCTCTCTGTAAGTTCCTTCAGCAAACCAGTCTTAAAACTCTGCTCTCTGTAGCAGGCCTTCTCCACCCCAGTTTCCATCCTATGCTCTCTGCAACGATCCTTCTGAACTCCAGTCTCGAACCTTTGCTCTCTGCAATAATCCTACTGCACCCCAGTCTCAAAAGTCTGATCTCTGCAAAAGTCCTTCTGCACCTCAGTCTCCAAATTCTGTTCTCTGTAAGATACTTCTGTACCACTGTCTCTAACCTCTGCTCTGTGTAACAGTCCTTCTACACCCCAGTCTCCAACCTCTGCTCTCTGCAAGAGTCATTCTGCACCCCAGTCTCCAAATTCTGCTCTCTGCAACAGTCCTTCTGCACCCTAGTTACCAACATCTGCTCTCTGCTACAGTACTTCTGCACCACAGTCTTAAACCTCTGCTCTCTGTAACAATCCTCCTGTACTGAAGTATCCAAACTCTGCTCTCTGTAACGGTCTTTCTGCACCCCAGACTCCAATCTCTGCTTTCTGTATCTGTCCTTCTGTACCCCAGTCTCCAAACTTTGCTCTCTTTAAGAGTCCTTCTGCATCTCAGTCTCAAACCTCTGATCTCTGCAGAGTACTTCTGCAACTCAGTCTCCAAATTGTGCTCTCTGTAAGATCTTTCTGCACCCCTGTATTTAACCTCTGCTCTTCTAAACTGTCCTTCTGCACCTGAGTCTCCAAACTCTGCTCTCTGTAACAGGAGTGCCGCACCTCAGTCTCCAACCTCTGCTTTCTGCAACAGTCATTCTGCACCCCAGTCTCTAAACTCTGCTCTCTGTAAGATCCATCTGAACCCCAGGCTCCAACCTCTGCTCTCTGTAACAGTCTTTCTGCACCCCAGTCTCTAAACTCTGCTATCTGTAACAGTCCTTCTGCACCTCATTCTCCAACCTCTTCTCTCTGCAACAGTTTTTCTTCTCCCCAGTCTCTGAGATCTGCTCTCTGTAACAGTCCTTTTGTACCATAGTGTCCAACCAGTGCTCTCAGTTTTGGTTCTTCTACACCCCAGTCTCCAAACTCTGCTTTCTGTATCAGCCTGTCTGAATCCCAGTATCCAACCTCTGTTCTCTGTATCCATCCTTCTGCACCTCAGACTCCTACTTGTGCTCTCTGTAAGAGTCCTTCTGCATCCCAGTCGCCAACCTTTGCTCTTTGTAACAGTGCCAAACCGCAGTCACCAAACTCTGCTTTCTTTAACGGTCCTTCTGCAACCCAATTTCCAACCTCTGCTTCCTGTAACAGTCCTTCTGCACCTCAGTCTCCAAACTATGCTCTCTGCAACAGTCCTTCTACACCCCACTCTCCAACATCTGGTCTCTGCAACAGTCCTTATGCATTACAGTCTGAAAACTCTGTTGTCTGCAACGAATCTCCTGCACCCCAGTCTCCTACCTCAGGTGTCTGTTACTATCCTTCTGCACCTCAGTATCCAACCTCTGCTCTCTGTAAAATCTATCTCAACTCCAGTCTTATACCTCTGCTCTCTGTAACAGTTCTTCTACACCTCAGTCTCCAACCTCTTCTCTGTGCAACAGTTCTTCTGCACGCCAGTCTCCAACATCTGCTGTCTGTAACAGTCTTTCTGCACCTCAATCTCCAAACTCTGCTCTCTCCAACAACCTTTTGCACCCCAGTCTTCACACTCTGCTCTCTTCAAGGATCTTTCTGGACCCCAGTCTCCAACGTCTACTCTCAGCAACAGTCCTTCTACACCACAATCTCCAACCTGTGCTCTCTGTAAGATCTTTCTGCACTCCAGTTTCCAAACTCTGGTCTCTAACATTCTTTCTAGACCCCAGTCGCCAACCTTTGTTTCTGCAAGGGTCCTGCGGCACCCCTGTCTTCAAACTCTGTTCTCTGCAACAGTCTTTCTGCTCCACAGTCTCCAGTATCTGCTCTCTGTAACAAACCTTCTGTACCGCAGTCACAAAACTCTGCTCTCTGTAAAGGTCCTTCTGCACCCCAGTCTCCAACCTCTGCTTTCTGTATCAGTCCTTCTGAACCCCAGTGTCCACTCTGCTCTCTGTGTCTATCCTTCTGCACCTCAGTCTCCAACCTGTGCTTTATGTAACAGTCCATCTGCACCCCAGTTTCCAACCTCTGCTTTCTGTAAAAGTCGTTCTGCACCTCAGTCTCCAAACTCTGCTCTCCGTATCAGTTCTTCTACATCTCAATCCCCAACATCAGCTCTCTGTATCAGTACTTCTGCACCACAGTTTGAAACCTCTGCTCTTTACGATACTTCTGCACTTCAGTTTTCAACCACTTCTCTCTGTAACAGTTCACCTGCACCTTAGTCTCCAACCTCTGCTCTCTGTAAGATCCTTCAGCAACCCAGTTAACAAGCTGCTCTCTGTAACTGTCCTTCTGCACCCCAGTCTCCAACCTCTCCTCTCTGTAACAGGCCTTCTGTATGCCAGTCTACAAATCTGATTTCTGTAGCAGGCCTTTTGCACCCGAGTCTCCAAACTCTTTTCTCTACAGCGATTCTTCTGCTCCCCAGTATTTAAACTCTGCTCTCTGCAATGATCCTACTGCACCCCAGTCTCCAACCTCTGATCTCCAAAACAGTCCTTCTGCACCTCAGTCTACAAATTCTACTCTCTGTAAGATCCTTCTGCACTGCTGTCTCCAACCTCTGCTCTCTGCAACAGTCCTTCGGCACCCTAGTTACCAACATCTGCTCTCCTTTACAGTTCTTCTGCACCTCGTCTCCAACTTCTGCTCTCTGTAACAGTTCTCCTGTACTGCAGAATCCAAACTCTGCTCTCTGTAATGGTCTTTCTGTACAACAGACTCCAATATCTGTTTTCTGTATCAGTCCTTCTGCACCCCTGTCTCCAAACTCTGCTCTCTATAACAGTCCTTCTGCACCTCAGTTTCCATCCTCTGTTCTCTGCAACAGTCCTTCTACATCACAGTCAAAAACCTCTGCTCTCTTCAACAGTCCTTCTGCACCTCAGTCTCCAACCTCTGCTCTCTGCAAGGGTTCTTCTGCACCTCAGTCTCCAACCTCTACTCTCAGTAACAGTGCTTCTTAAACTCAGTCTCAAATCTCTGCTCTCTATAAGATCCTTCTGCAACCCAGTCTCCAAACTCTTCTCTCTGTAACAGTCCTTAGTCAACCCAGCCTCAAAACTCTGCTCTCTGTAACAGGCCTTTTACACCCCAGTCTCCAACCTCTGCTCTCTGCAACAGTCCTATTTCACCCCAGTCTCCAACATCTTCTCTCTGCAACAGTCATTCTCCAACCCAGTCTCCAAACTTTGATCTCTGTAACAGTCTTTCTGTACTGCATTCTCCAACCTCTGAACCGTAAGGGTACTTCTGCATCCGAGTCTCCAACCTCTGCTTTCTGTGTCAGTCCTTCTGCATCCCAGTCTCCAAACTCTTAGTCTCCAAACTCTACTCTCTGCTACAGTCTTTTTGGACCCCAATCTCCAAACTCTACTCTATGCAACAGTCCTTGTATATCCCAGTCTAAAACCTCTGCTGTCTGCAACTGTCCTTCTGCACCCCAGTCTCCAAACTCTGCTCCCTGTAACAATACTTATGGACCTCAGTCTCCAAACTCTGCTCTCTGCAACAGTCCTTCTGCACCTCAGTCTCCAACCTCTACTCTCTGTAAAAGTGCTTCTGCACCTAAGTCTCTATTCTCTGCTCTCTGTAAGATCCTTCTGCAACACAGTCTCAAAACTCTGCTCTCTATAACAGTCCTTCATCACCCCAGTCTCCAAATTCTTCTCTCTGTCACAGGCCTTTTGCACTCCTGTCTCCAACCTCTGCTCTCTGTATCAGTTCATCTGCACCCCAGTCTCTAACGTCTGCTCTCTGCAACGATCCTTCTACACCCCAGTCTCCAATCTCTGCTCGCTGTAACAGTCAGTGTGCAACCCAGTCTACAACATATGCTCTCTGCAACAGTTCTTCTGAACCTCAGTCTGAAAACTCTGCTGTCTGCAACAATTTTTCTTCACCCGAGTGTCCAACCTCTGCTCTCTGTAACAGTCCTTCTGCCCCTAGTCTCTGAACTCTGCTTTCAGCAGCAGTCCTTCTGCACCCCAGTCTCAAACATCTGCTCTCTGCAACATTTCTTGTGCACCCCAGTCTCCAACATCTGCTCTCTGCAACATTTCTTCTGCTCCCCAGTCTCCAACTTTGCTTACTGTAACAGTCTCTCTGATGCCCAGTCTCAAATCTCTGTTCCTGTATCTATCCTTCTGCACCTCAGTATTTAACCTGTGCTCTATGTAAGAGTTCTTCTGCACCACAGTCTCCAACCTCTGCTTTTGGTAACTGTCCTATACCGCAGTCTGCAACCTCTGCTCTCTGTAACAGTCCTTCTGCACCCCAAATTCCAAACTCTGCTTCCTGTGACAATCCTTCTGTACCTGAGTCTCCAAACACTCCTCTCTGTAACAGTCCTTCTACACCTCAGTGTCCAACCTCTGCTCTCTGTAACAGTCCTTTTGCACCTCAGTTTCAAACCTCTGCTCACTGCAGGATACTTCTGCACCCCAGTCTCAAACCACTGCTCTCTGTAACAGTCCACCTGCACCTTAGTCTCCAAACTCGGCTCTCTGTAAGATCCTTCAGCATCCCAGTCTCCAAACTCTGCTCTCTATAACAGTCCTTCTGCACCCCAGTCTCCAAACTCTCCTCTCTGTACCAGTCCTTCAGCACCCCAGTCTCCAACCTCTGCTCTCTGAAACAGTCTTCTGCACCCCAGTCTCGAACCACTGCTCTCTGTAAAATTCCTTCTGCACCTCAGTCTCCAAACGCTTTTCTCTGTAAGATCCTTCTGAAACCCAGTCTCTAACGTCTGCTCTCTGTAACAGTCCTTCTGCACCCTAGTCTTTAAGCTCTGCTTTCTGTAACGGTCCTTCTGCACCCCAGTCTTCAACATCTGCTTTCTTTTTCAGTCCTTCTGCATCTCAGTCTCCAACCTCTGCTTTCTGCAACAGTCCTTCTGCACCCAAGTCTCAAACCTCTTCTCTCTGCAACATTCCTTCTGCACCCCAGGCTCCAAACTCTGCTCTCTGTAATGATTTTTCTGCACCCCAGTCTTGAACCTCTGCTCTCTGCAACGATCGTTCTGCACCTCAGACTCCAACTTCTGCTCTCTGTAAAGATCCTCTGGCACCCCAGTCTCAAAACTCTGCTCGCTGCAACACTCCTTGTGAACCCCAGTCTCCAACATCTACTCTCTGCCACAGTTTTTCTGTACCTCAGTCTGAAAACTCTACTATCTGCAATAGTCCATCTTCACCCCAGTCTCCAACTCCAGTCTCTGTAACAGCTCTTCTGTACCTCAGTCTCCAAACTCTGTTGTATGCAACCGTCCTTCTGCACCCAAGTCTCCAACATCTGCTCTGTGAAACAGTCCTTAGACACCCCAGTCTCAAAACTCTGCTCTCTGCAACAGTCGTTCTACACCCAAGTCTCCATACTCTGCTTGCCCAAACAATTCTACTGCATCCTGGTCTCAAACGTCTGCTCTCTGCAACAGTCCTTCTACACCCCAGTCTTCAAACTCTGCTCTCTGCAACAGTCCTTCTATATCCCAGTCTCCATACTCTGTTCTCTACATCAGTTCTTCTGCACCCCAGTCTCCAACCTTTGCTCTCTTTACCAGTCCTTCTGTACCGCATTCTCCAAACTCTGTTCTCTGTAAGTGTCCTTATGCACCCCAGTATCCAACCTCTGCTTTCTGTATCAGTCGTTTTGCACCACAGTCTCCAAACTATGCCCTCTGTAAGAGTCCTTCTGCAACTCAGTCTGCAAATTCTGCTCCCTGTAACAGTCCTTCTGCACCCAAGTCTCCAACATCTGCTATCTGCAATAGTCATTCTCCACCCAAGTCTCCAAACTCTGCTCTCTGTAACAGTACTTCTGTAACAGTACTTCACCCCAGTCTCCACCCTCTGCTTTCTGTATCAGCCCTGCACCACAGTCTCCAACCTCTGCTCTCTGTAACAGTACTTCTGCAACTCAGTCTCTATCCTCTTCTCTCTGCAACAGTCCTTCTTCAACCAAGTCTCCAGCCTTTGCCCTCTGCAACAATCCTTCTGCACCCCAGTATCCAGCCTCTGCTCTCTGTAAGATTCTTCTGCACCCTAGTCTTCAACCTCTGCTGTCTTCCAAGGCACTTCGGCACCTCAGTCGCCAACCTCTGTTCCCTGCAACAGTCCTTCTGCACCCCAGTCTCCAACCTTTTTTCTCTGTAACAGTTCTTCTGCACCACCGTCTCTAACCTCTGCTCTCTATAATGGTCAATCAGCACCCCAGTCTCAAAACTCTGCTTTCTGTATTAGTCCTTCTGCACCTCAGTCTCCAACCGCTGCTCTCTTTAACAGTCCTTCTGCACCTCAGTCTTCAACCTATGCTATCTGCAATTGTCCTTCTGCACCTCAGTCTTCAAACTCAACACTCTGTAACAGTCCTTCTGCATCTCAGTCTCCAAACTCTACTCTCTGTAAGATCCTTTTGCAAACCAATCTCCAATCTCTGCTCTCTGTAACAGTCCTTCTGCACCCCTTATTTAAACTCTGCTCTCTTTAACAGGCTTCCTTCACCAAGTCTCCAACATCTACTCTCTGGAACAGTCCATCTGCACAGAAGTCTCCAACATCTGCTCTCTGCAACAGTCATTATGCACCCCAGTCTCCAAAATCTGCTCTCTACATTAGTCCTTCTGCACCTCAGTCTGAATACTCTGCTCTCTGCCACGATCCTTCTGCACCCCAGTCTCCAACCTCTCCTCTCTGTAATGGTCCTTCTGCACCCCAGTCTCCAAACACTGCTTACTGTATCAGTCTTTCTGCACCACAGTCTCCAAACTCTGCTCTCTGTAACAGTCCTTCTGAAACTAAGTCTCCAACCTCTGCTCTATGAAAGAGTCTTTCTGCAACCTGGTCTCCAAAATCTGCTGTCTGCAACAATCATTCTGCACCCCAGTCTCCAACATCGGTTTTCTGTATCAGTCCTGCACCACAGTCTCCAAAATCTGCTCTCTGTAACAGTCCTTCTGCACCTCAGTCTCCAACCTCTGCTCTCTGTAACAGTCCTACTGAACCCCAGTCTCCAAACTCTGCTCTCTGCAGTAATCCTTCTGCACCTTAGTCTGCAACGTCTGCTCTTTGCCACAGTTTCTGAATTCCAGACTCCAACCTCTTCTCACTGTAAGATCCTTCTGCACCCCAGTCTCCAACCTCTGCTCTCTTCAAAGCTCCTTCTGCAACCCAGTTTCCAACCTCTGTACTCTGCATCAGTCCTTCTGCACCACAATCTCCAACATCTACTCTCTGCAACAGTTCTTCTCCACACCAGTCTCCAACCTCTGTTCTCTGTAACAGTCTTTCTGTACTGCAGTCTCCAACCACTGCTCTCTGTAAGGGTCCTTCTGCACCCGAGTTTCCAAACTCTGTTGTGTGTAACTGTTCTTCTGCACCTTAGTCTTTAACCTCTGCTCTCTGCTACAGTCCTTCTTCACCCCAATCTCCTACCTCTACTCTCTGCAACAGTCCTTCTACACGCTAGTCTAAAACCTCTGCTCTCTGCAATAATCCTTCTGCACCCCAGTCTCCAACCTCTGCTCTCTGTATCAATTCTTCTGAACCCTAGGCTTTAAACTCCGCTCTCTTTAATGATCCTTCTGCACAACAGTCTCGAACCTCTGCTCTCCACAACGATCCTTCTGCACCTCAGTCTCCAACCTCTGCTCTCTACAGTGATCCTTTGGCAGCCCAGTCTCAAAACTCTGCTCGCTGCAACAGTCCTTGTGAACCCCAGTCTCCAACATCTTCTCTCTGCAACAGTTCTTCTGTACCTCAGTCTGAAAACTCTGCTCTCTGCAACAATTCTTCTGCACCCCAGTCTTCAAACTCTACTCTCTGTAACAGTCCTTCTGTACATCAGTCTCCAACCTCTGCTTTCTGTAAGACCCTTCTAAACTTAGTTCACAAACTCTGCTCACTGAAACACAATCTGCACACCAGTCTCCAGTCCCTGCTTTCTGTAACAGGCCTTCTGCACCCCAGTCTCCAAACACTGCTCTCTGTGAGAGGAATTCCTCACCCCAGTCTCCAACAGCTACTCTCTGAAACGATGCTTGTGCACCCCAGTCTCCAACCTCTGCTCTCCGCAACAGTTCTTCTGCACCCCAGTCTCCAACCTCTGTTCTCTGCAACAGTCGTTCTGCATCCCAGTGTCCAACCTCTGCTCTCTATACCAGTCCTTCTGTACCGGAGTCTCCAACCTCTGCTCTCTTCATCCGTCCTTCTGCACCCCAGTCTCCAATATCTGCTTTCTCTATAAGTCCTTCTGCACCCCAGTCTCCAATATCTGCTCTCTTTACCAGTCTTTCTGCACCTCACTCTCCAACCTCTGCTTTTTTCAAAAGCCCTCCTGCATCCCAGTCTCCAACCTCTGCTCTCTGCAACATTCCTTCTGCACCCCAGTCTCCTACCTGTGCTCTCTGTAAAATTCCTTCTGCACCCCAATCTCAAACCTCTGCTTTCTGTAACGATGCTTTTGCACCCCAGTCTCTAAACTCTGCTCTTTGCAACGATCTTTCTGCACCTCAGTCTCCGACTTCTGCTATCTGAAACGATCCTTCATCATCCCAGTCTCAAACATCAGCACTCTGTAACAGTCCTCCTACGCCTCAGTCTCCAACCTCTGCTCTCTGCAACAGTCTTTTTGCACCCAAATTTTCAACATGTTCTCTCTTCAAAAGTCCTTCTATACCCCAGTCTCCAACCTCTGCTCTGCTCTCTTAAACAGTCCTACTGCACCCCACTCTACAACCTCTGCTCTCTGTAACAGTCCTTCTGCACCTCAGTCTCCAAACTCTGCTCTCTGAAAGAAACTTCTACAACCCAGTTTCCAAACTCTGCTCTCTGCAACAGTCCTTCTGCACCCCAGTCTTCAACCTCTGCTCTCTGCAATAATCCTTCTGCACCCCAGTCTCCAACGTCTGCTCTCTGCCACAGTCCTTCTGCATCCCAGACTCCAACCTCTTCTTACTGTAAGATCCTTCTTTACCCCAGTCTCCAACCTATGCTCTGTTCAAAGTTCTTTCTGCACCCCAGTCTCCAACCTCTGTTCTCTGCATCAGTTCTTCTGTGCCACAGTCTCCAACATCTACTCTCTGCAATAGTTCTTCTCCACACCAGTCTCCAACCTCTGTTCTCTATAACAGTCCTTCTGTACTGCAGTCTCCAACCACTGCTCTCTCTAAGGGTCCTTCTGCACCCAAGTCTCCAACCTCTGCTCTCTGCTACAGTACTTCTGCACCCCAATCTCTTACCTCTACTCTCTGCAATGGTCCTTCTACACGCCAGTCTAAAACCTCTGCTCTCTGAAATAGTCCTTCTACACCCCAGTCTCCAACCTCTGCTCTCTGTATGAATCCTTCTGCACCACACTCTCCAAACTCTGCTCTCTGTAACGATCCTTCTGCACCTCAGTCTCCAAACTCTACTCTTTGTAACAGTGCTTGTGCACCTCAGTCTCCAACCTCTGCTCTCTGTCAGATCCTTCTGCAACCCAGTCTCCAAACTTTACTCTCTGTAACAGTCCTCGTGCACCCCAGTCTCCAAACTCTGCTCTCTGTACCAGCCTTTCTTCACCCCAGTTTCCAACATCTGCTCTCTGTATCTGTCCTTCTGCACCCAAGTCTTGGACCTCTGCTTTCTGCAACAATCCTTCTGCATCCTGTCTCCAACCTCTGCTCGCTGCAACAGTCCTTGTGCATCCAGTCTCCAACATCATCTCTCTGCAACAGTTCTTCTGTACCTCAGTCTGAAAACTCTGCTCTCTGCAACAATCCTTCTGCACCCCAGTCTTCAAACTCTACACTCTGTAACAGTCCTTCTGTACATCAGTCTCCAACCTCTTCTTTCTGTAAGACCCTTTTAAATTTAGTCCACATACTCTGCTCTTTGAAACATATTCTGCACCCCAGTCTCCAAACTCTGCTCTCTGTACCAGGGCTTCTGCACCCCAGTCTCCAACCACTGCTCTCTGTAAGAGGAAGTTTTCACCCCAGTCTCCAACAGCTACTCTCTGCAACGATGCTTGTGCACCCCAGTCTCCAACCTCTGCTCTCTGCAAAAGTCCTTCTGCACCCCAGTCTCCAAAGTCTGTTCTCTGCAAAGTCGTTCTGCATCCCATTGTCCAACCTCTGCTCTCTATACCAGTCCTTCTGTACCAGAGTCTCCAACCTCTGCTCTCTTTATCCGTCCTTCTGCACCCCAGTCTCCAACATCTGCTTTCTCTATAAGTCCTTCTGCACCCCAGTCTCCAATATCTGCTCTCTTTACCAGTCTTTCTGCACCTCACTCTCCAACCTCTGCTTTCTGCAAAAGTCCTCCTGCACCCCAATCTCCAACCTCTACTCTCTGCAACATTCCTTCTGCACCCCAGTCTCCTAACTGTGCTCTCTGTAAAAGTCTTTCTGCACCCCAATCTCAAACTTCTGCTCTCTGTAACGATGCTTCTGCACCCCAGTCTCTAACCTCTGCTCTCTGAAACGATCTTTCTGCACCTCAGTCTCCAACTTCTGCTCTCTGCAACGATCCTTCTGCATCCAAGTCTGAAACATCTGAACTCTGTAACAGTCCTTCTACACCTCAGTCTCCAACCTCTTCTCTCTGCAACAGTCTTTTTGCACCCCAATCTCCAACATGTGCTCTCTTCAACAGTCCTTTTATACCCCAGTCTCCAACCTCTGCTCTGCTCTCTTAAACAGTCCTTCTGCACTCCAATCTCCAAACTCTGCTCTCTGTAACAGTCCTTCTGCACCTCAGTCTCCAAACCCTGCTCCCTGAAAGAAACGTCTACAACCCAGTCTCCAAACTCTGCTCCCTGTAACATTCCTTCTGCACCTCAGTCTCCATCCTCTTATCTCTGTGACAGTTCTTCTGCACCCCAGTCTTCTATCTCTGCTCTCTGCAACAGTTCGTCTGCACCAAAGTATCCAAGGTCTGCACTCTGAAACAGTCCTTCTCCACACAAGTCTCCAACCTCTGCTCTCTGTAACAGTCCTCCTGTAGTGCAGTCTCCAAAATCTACACTCTGTAAGGGTTCTTCTGCTCCCCAGTCTTTAACCTCTGCTTTCTGTATCAGTCCTTCTGCACCAAAGTCTCAAACCTCTGTATCTGCAACAATCCTACTACACCACAGTCTTCAAACTCTGCTATCTGAAACACTCCTTCTGCACCCCAGGCTCCAACCTCTGCTCTCTGTAACAATCCTTCTGCACCTCAGTCTCAAAACTCTGCTCTCTACAACGATGCTTTTTCACCTCAGTCTCTAACCTCTACTCTCTGTAAAAGTCTTTCTGCAGCTCAGCCTCCAACATCTTCTCTCTTTAAGATTCTTCTGCAACCCAGTCTGTAAACTGTCCCCTCTGTAACAGTCCTTCTGCACCCCTTCTCCAACCACTGTTCTCTGTAACATTCCTTTTGGACGCTGGTCTCAAACCTCTGCTCGATACAACGATCCTTCTGCAACCCAGTCTCCATCCTCTGCTCTCAACAACAATCTTTCTGCACCCCAGTCTCCAATATCTGCTCTCTGCAACAGTCCGTCTGCACCTCAGTCTGTAAACTCTGTTCTCTGCAACGATCCTTCTGCACCCCAGTCTCCAACCTCTGTTCTCTGTAACAGTACTGCTGTACCACAGTCTCTAAGCTCTGGTCTCTGTAAGATCCTTCTGCAACCCTGTCTCCAAACTCTGCTCTCTGTAACAGGCCTTTTGCACCCCATTCTCCAACCTCTGCTTTCTGCAACAGTCCTTCTGCACCTTAGTCTCCAAACTCTGCTTTCTGTATCAGTCCATCGGCACCCCAATCTCCAACCTCTGCTCTCTGTAACAGTACTTCTGCATCTCAGTCTACAAACTCTGCTCTCTGCAAGTGTCCTTCTGAAACCCAGTCTCCAACATCTGCTCTCCGCAACAGTCCTTCTGCACCAAAGTCTCCAACATCTGCCTCTGTAAAAGTCCTACTGCAACACAGTCTTCAACCAGTACTCTCTGCAACAGTCCTTCTTCACCCAAATCTCAAACCTGTGCTCTCCGCAACAGTCCTGCTACACCCCATGTCCGGCCTCTGCTCTCTGCAGCAGTCCCACTGAGACCAAGTCTCCAAGGTTTGCTCTCTGTAACAATCCTTCTGCACCTCAGTCTCCAACCTCTGCTCTCTGCAATGGTTCTTCTGCAACTCGGGCTCTACTCTTTGTAAAAGTACTTCTGCACCCCAGTCTCCAAACTCTGCTCTCTGTAACAGGCCTTCTGCACCCCAGTCTCCGACCTCTGTTCTCTATAACGATCCTTCTGGACCCCAGTCTCCAACCTCTGCTCTCATTACCAGTTCTTCAGCACCCCAGTCTCCAAACTCTGCTTTCTGTAACAGTCTTTCTTCACCTCAGTCTCCAACCTTGGTCTCTGCAACCGTTCTTCTGCACTCCAGTCTCCAACCTCTGCTCTGCAACAGTCCTTCTGCACCCCAGTCTCCAACATGTGCTCTCTGCAAAAGTCCTTTTGCACCTCAGTCTGAAAACTCTGTTCTCTGCAACGATCCTTCTGCACCCTAGTCACCAACTTCTGCTCTCTGTAACAGTCCTGCTGCACCTTGGTCTACAACCTCTGCTCTCTGTCAGATCCTTGTGCAACCTTGTCTAAAAACTCTGCTCTCTGTAACAGTTCTTCTGCACCCTAGTCTCTGACCTCTGCTCTCTGTAACAGTCCTTTTGCACCTCAGTCTCTAACCTCTGCTCTCTGCAACAGTCCTTTTGCACCTTAGTCACCAATCTCTGCTCTAAGCAATGATTCATCTGCACCTAAGTATCCAAACTCTACTCTCTGTAACAGTCCTTCTGCTCCCCAATCTCTAACCTCTGCTGTCTGCAACGATTCTTCTTCACCACAGTCTGCAACGTCTACTCTCTGCAACAAACCTTCTGCACCCCAGTCTCCAAACTCTGCTCTCTGCAACGATCCTTCTGCACCCCAGTCTCCAACATCTGCTCTATGAAACAGTCCTTCTGCACCCCTGTCTCCAACCTCTGCTCTATGTAATATTTTTCTGCAACACATTTTCAAAACTCTGCTCCCAGTAACATTCCATCTCTACCCCAGTCTCCAACCTCTGCTTTCTGCAACGGTACTGCTGCACATTAGTCTCCAATTTCTTCTCTATAACAGTACTTCTGCACCCCTGTCTCCAACCTCTGCTCTCTGTAAGATCCTTCTGCACCCTAGTCTCCAAACTCTGCTCTCTGTAACAATCCTTCTGCCCCTCAGTCTCCAACATGTGCTCTCTGCAACAGTCCTCCTACACCCGATTCTCTAACCACTGTTCTCTGCAACAGTCCTTCTGAACCACAGTTTTCAACATCTGCTCTCTAGAACAGTCCTTCTGTACTCTAGTCTCCAACGTATGCTCACTGTAACAGTCCTTCTGTACCACAGTCTCCAAACTCTACTCTCTCTAAAGGTCCTTCTGCACCACAGTCTCCAACCTCTGCTCTCTGTATCAGTACTTCTGCACCCCAGTCTCCAACCTCTGCTCTCTGTAACATTCCTTCTGCACCTCAGTCTCCAAACTCTTCTCTCTGAGACACTTCTTCTGCACCCCAGTCTCCAACCTCTTCTCTCTGCAACAGTTCTTCTGCACCCCCGTCTCAAATATCTGCACTCTGAAATAGTCATTCTCAACCCCAGTCTTCAACCTCTGCTCTCTGTAACAGTCCTCCTGTACTGAGGTCTTTAAAGTCTGCTTTCTGTAATTTTCCTTCTTCACCACAGTCTCCAAACTCTTCTTTCTCTTTCAGTCCTGCTGCACGCCAGTCTCTAACCACTGATCTCTATAACAGTACTTCTGCATCTCAGTCTTTAAACTCTGCTTTCTGCAACATTTCTTCTGCACCCAAGTCTCCAAACTCTGTTCCCTCCAACAGTCCTTCTACACTACAGTCTCCAACCTCTGCTATCTGCAACAGTCCTTCTGCACCTCAGTTTCCAAAATCTGCTCTCTGTAACAGTCCTTCGGCACCCCAGTCTCCACCCTCATGTCTCTGCAACGATCCTTTTACACCCAAGTCTCCAAACTCTGCTCTCTGCAACAGTTCTTCTGCACTCCAGTCTCCAACATCTGCTCTCTGCAACAGTTTTTCTAAACCTCATTCTGAAAACTCAGCTCTCTGCAACGATTTTTGTGGACCAAAGTCAACAACCTCTGCTCTCTCTGACAGTCCTTCAGCACCTCAGTCACCAACCTCTGCTCTCTGTAAGATCCTTATGCCACTCAGTCTCCAAACGCTGCTCTATGTTACAGGCCTTCTGCTCCTCAGTCTACAAGCTCTTCTCTGTGTAAGAGGTTTTCTGCACCTCAGTCTCCAACCTCTTTTCTCTGCAACGATCTTTCTGCACCCCATTCTGCAACCTCTGCTCTCTGCAACAGTCCTATTGGACCCCAGTCTCCAACCTCTGCTCTCTGCAACAGTACATCTGTGCCACAGTCTCCAACCTCTATTCTCTGTAACGGTCCTTCTGCACCCCAGGCTTCAACCTCTGCTCTCTGTAACAGTCTTTCCCCGCAGTCTCCACCCTCTGCAACAGTCCTTCTGCACCCCAGTCTTGAACACTGCACTCTGCACAGTCCTTCAGCACCCAGTCTCCAAACTGTGTTCTCTTCAACAGTCCTTCTGCACCTCAATCTCCAAACACTGCTCTCTGTAACAGTTTTTCTGCACCTCAGTCTTCAACAACTTCTCTCTGCAACAGGCCTTCTGCACGTCAGTCTTCAAACTCTGCTCTTTAGAACAGTCCTTCTATACCCCAGTCTCCATAATCTACTCTCTGCAACAATCCTTCTGCACCCCAGTCTCCAACGTCTGCTCTCTGCAACAATCCTTCTGCACCCTAGTCTCCAAACTTTGCTCTCTGTAAGATCTTTCTGCTCCCCAGTCTCCAACTCTAAACTCAGTATCAGTCCTTTTGCACCCTAGTCTCCAAACACTGCTCCCTGTAACAGTTTTTCTGCACCTTAGTCTTAAACAACTGCTCTCTGCCACAGTCATTCTGCACCCCAGTCTCCAACCTCTGCTCTTTAGAACAGTCCTTCTATACCCCAGTCTTCATAACCTACCTCTCTGCAACGATCCTTCTACACCCAAGTTTCCAAACTCTGCTCTCTGTAACATTCCTTCTGCACCCCAGTCTCCAACGTCTGCCCTCTGCAATGGTTCCTCTGCACCGCAGTCTCCAACCTTGTTCTCTACAACAGTTCTTCTGTACCGAAGTCTTCATCCTCTGTTCTCTATAAGGGTCCTTATGCACCCCAGTCTCCAAACTCTGCTTTCTGTATCAGTCCTTCTGAAACACAGTCTCCAACCTCTGCTCTCTGTAACAGTCCTTCTGCAACTCACTCTTTAACCTCTGCTCTCTGCAACAGTCCTTCACACCAGTCTTAAATTTCTGCTATCTGCAACAGTCTTTCTGAACCCCAGTCTCCAACATCTGCTCTCTGCAACAGTCCTTCTCCACCCCAGTCTCCATCATCTGCTCTCTGTAACAGTCCTTTTGTACTGCAGTTTCCAAACTTTTCTCTCTGTTACGATCCTTCTGCACCCCACTCTCCAACTCTGCTTTCTTTATCACTCTTTCTGCACTCAGGTCTCCAACCTTTGCTCTCTGTAATAGTCCTTCTGCACCTCAGTCTCCAATGTCTACTCTCTGCAACAGTTGTTCAGCACCCCAGTCTCAAAACCTCTGCTCTCTGTTATAGTCCTTCTGTACTACAGTCTCCAAATTCTTCTCTCTGTAATGGTCCTTCTGGACCCCAGTCTCCAAACTCTGCTTTCTGTATCAGTTCTTCTGCACCCTGTTTCCTAAACTCTGCTTTCTGTAACAGTCCTTCTGCAACTCACACTACAATTTCTGCTCTCTGCAATAGTCCTTCTGCGCCCTAATCTCCAAACTCTGCTCTCTGCAACAGCCCTTCTGCACCTCAGTGTCCAAACTCTGCTTTCTGTAAGATCCTTCTGAAACCCAGTCTCCATCCTCTGCTTTCTGCAATGGTCCTTCTGCACCCAAGCCTCTAACCTCTGTTCTCTACAACAGGTATTCTGTACCCCAGTCTCCAACCTCTGCTCTCTGTAACAGTCCTTCTGTACCGCAGTCTCCAACCTCTGTTCTCTGTAAGGGTCCTTCTGCACCCCAGTCTCCAACCACTGCTTTCTGTATCAGTCCTTTTGCACCACATTCTCCAAACTCTGTTCTATGTAACAGTCCTTCTGCACCTCAATCTGCAACCTCTGCTCTGTGCAATAGTCATTCTGCACCCCAGTCTCTAACCTCTGCTCTCTGCAACAGTCTATCTGCACAACAGTCACCAACCTCTGCTTTCTGTATCAGTCCTTCTGCACCCCAGTCTCCAACCTCTGCTCTCTGTAACAGTCCTTCTGCAACTCAGTCTCCAACCTCTGCTTTCCTCAGCAGTCCTTCTCCACTCTAATCTCCAACCTCTGCTCTCAGTAACAGTCCTTCTGCACCTCAGTCTGAAAACTCTTCTCTCAGGAACGATCCTTCTGCATCTCAGTCTCAAACCTCTTCTCTGTGTAACAGTCCTATGTACATCAGTCTCCAAACTTTTGTCTCTGTAAGATCCTTTTGCAACCCACTCTTTAAACTTTGCTCTCTGTAACTATCCTTCTGCACCCCAGTCTCCAAGCACTGCTCTCTGTAAAAGGCCTTCTGCACCCCAATCTCCAACCTATGCTGTCTATAACAGGCCTTTTGACCCCAGTCTACAAACTCTTATCTCTTCAACTATCCTTCTGCACCCCAGTCTCTAACCTCTGTTCTCTGCACCAGTCTTCCTGCACCCCAGTCTCAAACCTATGCTGTCTGTAAGATCCTTCTGCACACCTGTCTCCAACCTCTGCTCTCTGTAAAAGTACTTCTGAAAAGCAGTCTCGAAACTCTGCTCTCTGTAAGGGTCCTTCTGCATTTCAATCTCCAATCTTTGCTCTCTGCAACACTTCTTCTGCAACCCAGTCTCCAATATTTGCTGTGTGCAATAGATTTTCTGCACATGAGTCTCCAACCTGTGCTCTCTGTAAAAGTCCTACTGCACCCCAGTCTTCAACCTGTGCTTAATGTAAAATTCCTTCTGCACCACAGTCTCCAATCTCTGCTCTCTATAACAATCCTTCTGCACCACAGTCTCCAAAATCTGCTCTCTGCAACAATCCTTCTGCACCTCAGTCTCCAAAGTTTGCTCTCTGTAACAGTCTTTCTGCACCCCAGTCTCCAAACTCTGGTCTCTGCAACAGTCATTCAGCACCCAAGTCTCCAACATCTGCTCTCTGCAACAGTCCTTCTACACCCCAGTCTACAAATTCTTCTCTCTACAACAGTTTTTCTACCCCCTAGTCTTGATACTCTGCTCGCTGCAATGATCCTTCTGCACCCCAGTCTCCAAACTCTGTTCTCTTCAACAGTTCTTCTGCACCCCAGTCTCCAACCTCTGCTCTCTGTAAGGGTCCTTATGCACCCCACTCTCAAACCTCTGCTTTCTCTATCACTCCTTCTGCACTCAATCTCCAACCTTTGCTCTATAACTGTCCTTCTGCATTTCAGTCTCTAACGTCTGCTAGCTACAACAGTCTTTCAGAACCCCAAACTTCAACCTGTGCTCTCTGCAACAGTCCTACACCCAAGTCTCCAACCTCTGCACTCTGCAATAGTCCTTCTATTCTCCAACCTCTTCTATTCTCCAAACTCTTCATTTTGCAAAAGTCTTTCTGCACCTCAGTCTTCAACATCTACTCTCTGTAACAGTCTTTCTGCACCTCAGTCGCCAACTTCTGCTCTCTGTAAGATCCTTCTAAAAACAAGTCTCTAAACTCTGCTTTTTATAACAGTCCTTCTGCACCCCAGTCTCAAAATTCTGCAGTCTGTAAAACTTCTTCGGCACCCCAGTCTACACCCTATGATCTCTGCAATGATCCTTCTACACCCAAGTCTCCAACCTCTGCTCGCTGCAACAGTTCTTCTGCACCCCAGTCCCCTACATCTGCTCTCTGCAACAGTTTTTCTAAACCTCATTCTGAAAACTCTGCTCTCTGAAAGGATCCTACTGGACCCCATTTTCCAACCTCTGCTCTCTCTGACAGTCCTTTGGCACCTCAGTCACCAACCTCTGCTCTCTGTAAGATCCTTATGCCACACAGTCTCCAAATTCTGCTGTGTGTCACATGTCATCTGCTCCCCAGTCTCCAAGCTCTGCTCTTTGTAACAGGCCTTCTGCACCTCAGTATCCAACCTCTTCTCTCTGCAACAATCCTTCTGCTCCCCATTCTCCAAACTCTGCTCTCTGCATCAGTCCTATTGCACCCCAGTCTCAAACCTCTGCTCTCTGTAAGATGCTTCTACACACCTGTCTCAAACCTCTGCTCTCTTTAAAAGTTCTTCTGTACAGCAGTCTCTAGCCTCTATTCTCTGGAACTGTCTTTCTGCACCCCAGTCTCAAAAATTTCCTCTCTGTAAGATCGTTCTGGTCCCCAGTCACCAAACTCCGCTCTCAGTATTAGTCCTTCTGCACCCCAGTCTCCAAACACTGCTCTCTTTAACAGTTTTTCTGCCCCTCAGTCTTCAACAACTGCTCTCTGCAACAGTCCTCCTGTATCCCAGTCTCCAATGTATGCTCTCTAGAACAGTCCTTAAATACCACAGTCTCAATAATCTACTCTCTGCAATGATCCTAATGCACCCCAGTCTCCAACGTTTTCTCTCTGCAACAATCGTTCTGCACCCAAGTCTCCAAACATTCCTCTTTTTAAGATTCTTCTGCACCCCACTTTCCACACTCTGCTCTCTGTAACATTCCTTCTGCACCGCAGTGTCCAACGTCTGCCCTCTGCAATGGTCCCTATGCACCCCAGTCTCCAACCTTCTTCTCTACAATAGTTCTTCTGTACCGCAGTCTCTAACCTCTACTCTCTGTAATGGTCCTTCTGCACCCCAGTCTCCAAAATCTGCTTTCTGTATCAGTCCTTCTGCACCACAGTCTCCAACCTCTGCTCTCTGCAACCGTCCTTCTGCACCCCAGTATCCAACATCTGCTCTGCAACAGTCCTTCTGCACCACAGTCTCCAACATCTGCTCTGTGTAACAGTCCTTCTGTACTGCAGTCTCCAAACTCTGCTCTCTGTAACGGTCTTTCCGCACCCCAGTTTACAAACTCTGCTCTCTGTAACATTCCTTCTCCAACCCAGTCTCCAACCTCTGCTTACTGCAAGTCTTTCTGCATCCCAGTCTCCAAACTCTGCTCCCTGTAGCAGCCCTTCTGCACCTCAGTCTCCAACCTCTGCTCTCTGCAACAGTCCTTCTACACCCCAGTTGCCAACCTCTGCTCTCTGGAAGGATTCTTTTGCACCCCAGTCCCCAAAGTCTACTCTCTGCAACAGTCCTTCTGCACCTGAGTCTCCAACCTCTGCTCTTTGTAAGATCCTTCTGCAACCCTGTCTCCGAACTCTGCTCTCTGTAATAGTCCTTCTGTACCACAGTCTGCAAACTCTGCTCCTTGTAAAGGTCCTTTTTCACCCCAGTCTCCAAACACTGCTTTCTGTATCAGTCCTTCTGCACCATAGTCTCCAACGTCTGCTCTCTGCTACAGTCCTACTGAACCCCAGTTTTCATCATCTAATCTCTGCAACAGTCCTTCTGCACCCCAGTCTCCAACCTCTGCTCTCTGTATCAGTCCTTCTGTACTGCAGACTCCAACCTCTTTTTCCTGTAATAGTCCTCCTGTACCCCAGTCTCCAAACTCTGTTTTCTGTATCATTCCTTCTGAATCCCTGTGTCAATCCTCTGCTCTCTGTAACAGTCCTTCTGCACCTCAGTCTCCAACTTTTGCTCTCTGCAATAGTCCTTCTGCACCCAAATCTCCAACTTCTGTCTATGCAACAGTCCTTCTGCACCTCAATATCCAAACTCAGTTCTCTGTAACAATCCTTCTTCACCTCACTCTCCAAATTCTGCTCTCTGCAAAGGTCCTTCTTCACCCCACTCTCCAACCTCTGCTCGCTGTAATATGCTTCTTATCCCAGTGTCCAAACTCTACTCTCAGTAACAGTTCTTCCGCTCCCCAGTCTTCAATCTCTGCTCTTTGTAAAAGACTTTTTGCACCCCAGTCTCCAATCTAAGCTCTCTGTAACGGTCCTTCAGCACCCCAGTCTCCAACCTCTGCTTTCTTACCAGTCAGGCACCCCAGTCTCCAAATTCTGCTCTCTGCAACAATCATTCTGCACCCCAGTCTCCTACGTCTGCTCTCAACAACAGTCCTTCTGCACTTCAGTCTTCAACCTCTGCTCTCTGTAAGATCCTTCTGCACCCCAGTCTCCAACCTCTGCTCTCTTCAATGGTTTTTGTGCACCTCAGTAACCAACCTCTGTTCTCTGCAACAGTCCTTCTGCACCCCAGTCTCCAAACTCTGCTCTCTGTAACAGTCCTTCTGAACATCAGTCTCCAACCTCTGCTGTCTGCAACAATCCTTCTGCACCCCAGTGTCTTACGTCTACTCTCTACAACAGTCTTTCTGCACCCCAGTCTCCAACCTTTGCTCTCTGTAACAGTTCTTCTGCACCCCAGTCTCCTACGTCTGCTCTCAACAACAGTCCTTCTGCACTTCAGTCTTCAACCTCTGCTCTCTGTAAGATCCTTCTGCACCCCAGTCTCCAACCTCTGCTCTCTTCAATGGTTTTTGTGCACCTCAGTAACCAACCTCTGTTCTCTGCAACAGTCCTTCTGCACCCCAGTCTCCAAACTCTGCTCTCTGTAACAGTCCTTCTGAACATCAGTCTCCAACCTCTGCTGTCTGCAACAATCCTTCTGCACCCCAGTGTCTTACGTCTACTCTCTACAACAGTCTTTCTGCACCCCAGTCTCCAACCTTTGCTCTCTGTAACAGTTCTTCTGCACCACAGTCTCCAAACTCAGCTCTCTGTAATGGTCTTTCTGCACCCCAGTCTCTAAACTCTGCTTTCTCTATCACTCCTTCTGCACCTCAGTCTCCAACCTCTGCTCTCTGTAACAGTCCTTCTGCACCTCAGTCTTCAACCTCTTTTGTCTGCAATTGTCCATCTGCACCTCAGTATCCAACCTATACTCTCTGTAACAGTTCTTATGCATCTCAGTATCCAACCTCTACTCTCTGGAAGATACTTTTGCAAACCAATTTCCAAAATCTGCTCTTTGTAACAGTTATTCTGCACCCCTTCTCCAAACTCTGCTCTCTGTAACAGGCTTTCTGCAACCCAGTCTTCAACATCTCCTCTCTGGAACAGTATTTATGCACACAAATCTCCAAACTCTGCTCTCTACAACAGTCCTTCTGCACCCCAGTCTCCAACATCTGCTCTCTGCCTTTGTCATTCTGCACCTCAAATGAAAATTCTGCTATCTTCCACGATCCTTCTGCACCCCAGTTTTCAACCTCTGTTCTCTACAACAGTCCTTCTGCATTCCAGTCTCCAACCTATGCTCTCTGTAACAGTCCTTCTGCACCTAAGTCTCCAAATTCTGCTCTCTGACACAGTCCTTCTGAAACCCAGTCTCCACCTTCTTCTGTCTGCAACAATTATTCTGCACCTCAGTCTCCAATATCTGCTTTCTGTATCAGTCCTACACCACAGTCTCCAAAATCTGCTCTCTGTAACAGTCCTTCTGCACCTCAGTCTCCAATCTCTGCTCTCTGCAACACTCCTTCTACACAACCAGTCTCAAACCTCTGCTCCCTGTAAGATACTTCTGCACACCTGTATCCAACCTCTTATCTCTGTAATGGTCTTTCTTCATCCCCGTCTCCAATCTCTGCTTTCTGTATCAGTCCTTCTGCACCACAGTCTACAACATCTGCTCTCAGTAACAGTCCTTCTGTACTGCAGTCTCCAACCTCTGCTCTCTGTAACAGGCCTTCTGCACCCAAGTCTCCAAACTCTGCTCTCTTTAACATTTCTTCTGCACCCCAGTCTCCAACCTCTGCTCTCTGCAACAGTCTTTCTGCACCAAGTTTACATACTTCACTCGCTGTATGATGCTTCTGCACCCCATTCTCCAAACTCTGCCCTCTGTATCAGTCCTTCTGCACCCCAGTCTCCAATCTCTGCTCTCAGCAACAGTGCTTCTTCACCTCAGTCTCCAATCTCTGCTCTATGTATTATGCTTCTGCACCCCAGACTACAACATCTGCTATCGGAAACAGTCAATCTACACCTTAGTCTCCATAATCTGCTATACATCAGTCCTTCTTCACCCCAGTATCCCACCTATGTTCTTCTGTAAGATAATTCTGCACACCTGTCTCCAACCTCTGCTTTATGCAACAGTTCTTCTGCACCCCAGTCTCCAAAGTCTGCTCTCTGCAACAGTCCTTCTACAACCCAGTCTACAAACTCTGCTCTCTGCAACAGTCCTTCTACACCCCAGTCTCCATACTCTGCTCATCCCAATGATCATTCTGCACCCCAGTTTCGAACCCATGCTCTCTGTAACAGTCCTTCTGTACCGCAGCCTTCAAACTCTTTTCTCCGCAAGTTTCCTTATGTACTCCAGTATCCAAACTCTGCTTTCTGTATCAGTCGTTTTGAACCACAGTCTTCAATCTATGCCCTCTGTATCAGTCCTTCTGCAACTGTGTCTGCAACCTCTGCTTGCTGAAACAGTCCTCTTGAATCCCAGTCTCCATCCTCTGCTCTCTGCAACAGTCAATTTGCACACCAGTCTCCAACATCTGCTCTCTGCAACAGTTCTTCTCTACCCCAGTCTCCAACCTCTGCTCTTTTTAACAGTCCTTCTGTACTGCAGTCTCCAACCACTGCTCTCTGTAAGGGTCCTTCTACACACGAGTCTCCAAGCTCTGCTTTCTGTCTTAGTCCTTCTGCACCCGAGTCTCCAAAATTTGTTTTGTGTAACTGTCCTTCTACACCTTAGTCTCCAACCTCTTCTCTCTGCTACAGTACTTCTTCACCCCAATCTCCAACCTCTACTCTCTGCCACAGTCCTTCTACACCCCAGTCTGAAACCTCTGCTCTCTGCAAAAGTCCTTCTGCACCCCAGTCTTCCACCTCTGCTCTCTTTATCAATCATTCTGCACCTCAGTCTCCTAGCTCTGCTCTCTGCAACGGTCCTTCTGCACCTAGATCTCTAAACTCTACTCTCTGCAAAGGTGCTTCTGCACCTCAGTCTCCCTCCTCTGATCTCTGAAAGATCCTTCTACACCCTATCTCCAACGTGTGCTCGCTGCAACAGTCCTTGTTCATCCAGTCTCCAACATCTGCTCTCTGCAAGAGTTCATCTGTACCTCAGTCTGAAAAGTCTGCTCTCTGCAACAATCCTTCTGCACCCCAGTCTCCAAACTCTGCTCGCTGTAACAGTCTTTCTGTACATCAGTCTCCAACCTCTTCTTTCTGTGAGACCCTTCTGAAACCCAGTCTGCAAACTTTGCTCACTGAAACAGTCTTTCTGCACCCCAGTCTACAAACTCTGCTCTCTGTGACAATAATTCTGCACCTCTGTCTCCAACCTCTGCTCTCTGCAAAGGTTCTTCTGCACCCCAGTCTTTAACCTCTGTTCTCTGCAACAGTCCTTCTGCACCCCATTCTCAAACCTCTGAACTCTGTAGCAGTACTTCTGTACCGGAGTCTCCAAAATCTGCTCTCTTTATCCATCCTTCTGCACCCCAGTCTCCAACATCTGCTTTCTCAATAAGTATGTCTGAACCCACTCTCCAACCTCTGCTCTCTTTAACAGTCTTTCTGCACCTCAGTCTCTAACCTCTGCTTTCTGTAACAGTCCTCCTGCACCCCAGTCTCCAACCTCTGTTCTCTGTAACATTCATTTTGCACCCCAGTCTTCTACCTGTGCTCTCTGTAAAAGTCCTTCTGCACATCAGTCTCCAACCTCTTCTCTCAGCAACAGTCCTTATGCACCCCAGTCTTCAACTTCTGTTCTCTGCAACTGTCTTTATGCACCTCAGTCTCCAATCTCTGCTCTCTGTCAGAGGCCTTCTGCACTCCAGTCTCCAACCTCTTCTCTCTGTAACAGGCCTTCTGAACCCAAGTATCAAAACACTGCTCTCTTTACCAGTCCTTCTGCACCCCAGTCTCCAACCTCTGCTCTCTGCAACAGTCTTTCTGCACCTCAGTCTCCATACTTCGCTAGCTGTTAAATGCTTCTGCAAACCAGTCTCCCAACTCTGCACTCTGTATCAGTCCTTCTGCACCCCAGTCTCAAATCTCTGCTCTCTGTATGATGCTTCTGCACCGCAGTCTACAACCTCTGCTCTCTATAACAGTCCTTCTAAACCCTTGTCTCCATGATCTGCTCTTCAACCGTCCTTCTGCACCCCAGTCTACAACCTATGCTCTCTGTAAGATAATTTTGCATACTTGTCTCTGCTCTATGTAACGGTCCTTATGCACCCGAGTGTCCAAACTGCGTTATGTATCAGTCATTCTGAACCCTAGTCTCCAACCTCTGCTCTTTGTAACAGTACTTCTGCACCTCAAACTCCAACCTCTGTTCTCTGCAAAAGTCCTTCTGCGCCCCAATCTCCAACCTCTGCTCTCTGCAACAGTCGTTCTGCACCTCAGTGTGCAAATTCTGCTCTCTGTAAGATCCTTCTGAAACCCAGTCTTCAACCTCTGCTTTCTGCAATGGTCCTTCTGCACCGAAGTCTCCAAACTCTGATCTCTACAAGAGTTATTCTGCACCCCAGTCTAAAACCTCTGCTTTCTGTAACAGTCCTTCTGTACCGCAGTCTCCAACCTCTGTTCTCTTTAAGGGTCATTCTGCACCACATTCTCCAACCTCTGCTTTATGTATCATTCCTTCTGCACCTCATTCTCAAAACTCTGCTGTCTGTAAAAGTCCTTCTGCACTTCAGTCTGCAACCTCTGCTGTCTGCAATAGTCCATATGCACCCCAGTCTCCAAATACTGCTCTCTGCAACATTCCTTCTGCACCCCAGTCTCCAACATCTGCTCTCTGCAACAGTCCTTCTCCAACTCAGTCTCCATCCTCTGATCTCTGCAACAGTCCTTCTGCACCCCAGTCTCCAACCTCTGCTCTCTGGAACAGTCCTTCTACACCCTAGTTTCCATAATCTGCTCTTCAACAGTCCTTCTGCACCCCAGTCTTCAATCTCTGCTCTCTGTAACAGTTCTTCTGCACCGAAGTCTCCAACCTCTGCTCTCCGGAATGATCTCTCTGCACCCCAGTCTCCAATCTCTGCTCACTGCAACAGTCTTTGTGCACCCCAATCTCCAACATCTGCTCTCTGCAACAGTTTTTCTGTAGCTCAGTCTGAAAACTCTGCTCTCTGCAATTATCCTTCTGCACCCGAGTCTCTAACCTCTGCTCTCAGTAACAGTCCTTCTGTACCTCAGTCTCCAACTTCTGCTCTGGATCCCTCCTGCACTCCTGTATCCCACATCTGCTCTCTGTAACTTTCCTTCTTCACCTAAGTCTTCATACTCTGCTCTGTGTAACAGTCCTTCTGCATCTCAGTCTGGAAACTCTGCTGACTGCAACGATCCTTTTGTACCCCAGTCTCCAACCTCTGTTATCTGCAACGATCCTTCTGAAACTCAGTCTCCAAACTCTACTCTCAGTAACAGTCTTTCTGCACCGCAATCTCCAACATCTGCTCTCTGGAAAATCCTTCTGCAACCAAGTCTACAAACTCTGCCATCAGTAGCAGTCCTTCTGGAGCCCTTCTCCAAACTCTGCTCTCCATAACAGGCCTTCAGAACCCCAGTCTCCAACCTCTGCTCTCTTTAACAGTCCTGCTGCACCTTGGTCTACAAACTCTGCTCTCTGTAAGATCCTTCGGCAACATTGTTTAAAAACTCTGCTCTCTGTAACACTCTTTCTGCACCTCAGTCTCAAACCTCTGTTCTTTGCAACACTCCTTCTGCACCCCAGTTGCCAACCTCTGCTCTCTGTAACAGTCCTTCTGTACCGTATTCTCCAAACTCTGCTCTTTGTGACAGTCCTTCTGCACACCAGTCTCCAACCTCTGCTTTCTGTATCAGTCCTTTGGCTCCCCAGTCTATATACTCTGCTCTCTGTAACAGTCTTTCTGCACCTCATATCCAACTCTGCTCTCTGTAACAGTCCCTATGCACCCCAGTCTCCAACCGCTGCTGTCTGCAACATTCCATCTGCACCCCAGTCTGCAACGTGTGCTCTGTGTAACAGTCCTTCTGCAGCCAAGTCTCCACCAATGCTCTCTGCAATGATCTTTCTGTACCTCAGTCTTAAACCCTCTGCTCTCTGCAACAATCCTTCTGTACCCCAGTCTCCAACCGCTTTCTCTGTAACAGTCCTTCTCCAACTCAGTCTTCAAACTCTGCTCTCTGCAAGAGTCCTTCTGCACCCCAGTCTTCAACATCTGCTCTCTAAACAATCCTTCTGCAACCCCAGTCTCCAACATCTACTCTCTGCAACAGCCTTCTGCAACCTCAGTCTCCAACCTCTGCTCTCTGAAAAATCCTGCTGCACCCCAGTCTCAAACTCCTGTACTCTGCAAACACTCTTTCTGCTTCCCAGTCTCCAACTCTGCTCTTTTTAACAGACCTCCTGCACCCCAGTTTCCAACCTCTGCTCTCTGCACCTCAGTCTCCCAACTTCGCTTGCTCTAAGATGCTTCTGCACCCCAGTCTCCGAACTCTGCCCTCTGTATCAGTCCTTCTGTATCCCAGTCTCCAATCTCTGCTCTCAGCAACAGTCCTTCTGCACCTCAGTTTCCAAACTCTGCTTAATGTATGATGCTACTGCACCCCAGTCTACAACCTCTGCTCTCTGTAATAGTTCTTCTACACCCTAGTTTCCATAATCTGTTCTGCAACAGTCCTTCTGCACCCCAGTCTCCAATCGCTGCTCTCTGTAACAGTCCTAATGCACCTCAGTCTCCAAACTCTGTTCTCTGTAAAAGGCCTTCTGCACCCCAATCTCCAACCTCTACTATCTGCAATGATCCCTCTGCACCCTAGTCTTCAACCTCTGCTAGCTGCAACAGTCCTTGTGCACCCCAATCTCCAACATCTGCTCTATTCAACAGTTCTTCTGTACCTCAGTCTGAAAACTTGCTCTCTGCAATAATTTTTATGCACCCGCGTCTCCAACCTCTTTCCTCTGAAACAATCCTTCTGTACCTCAGTCTCTAACTCCTGCTCTGTATCAGTCCTGCACCCCTGTCTCCCACATCTGCTCTCTGTAACTGTCCTTCTTCACCTCATTCTTCAACCTCTGCTCTGTGTAACAGTCTTTCTGCATCTCAGTCTGGAAACTCTGCTGACTGCAACGATCCTTATTCATCCCAGTCTCCAACCTCTGTTCTCTGCAACGATCCATCTGAAACTAAGTCTCCAACCTCTGGCCTCTGAAAGATCTTTCTACACCCCAGTTTCCACAATCTGCTCTCTGTAATATTCCTTCTCCACTCCGGTCTCCAACCTCTGCTTTCTGCAACGTTTCTGCTGCACCCCAGTCTCCTACCTCTGTACTCCGCAACAGTCCTTCTGCTCCCAGTCTCAAAACTCTGCTCTCTCTAATAGTCTTTCTGTACCACAGTCTCCAAACTCTTCTCTCTGTTAAGGTCCTTTTGCACGCCACTCTCCGATGGCTGCTTTCATTATCTGTCCATCTGTACCTCAGTCTCCAACCTCTGCTCTCTGAAAAAGTCTTTCTGTACCCCATTCTCCAACTTCTGCTCTCTGCAACAGTCCTTCTGCACAACAGTCTCCAACATCTGCTCTCTGAAAAAGTCCTTGTGTACCCTAGTCTCCAACCTCAGTTCTCTGCAACAGTCTTTCTGACTGCAGTCTCCAACATCTGCTCTCTGCAACAGTCCTTCTGACCTCAGTCTTAAACCTCTGCTCTCTGTAAGATCTTTTTAAACCCAGTCTAAAAAACTCTGCTCTCTGTAAAAGTTCTTCTGCACCCAAGTCTCAGAACTCTGCTCTCTGTAACGGGCCTTCTGCACCCCAGTCTCCAACCTCTGCTCTTTGTAGCAGTTTTTCTGCACCCCAGCCTCCAACTTCTGCTCTCTGCAACAGTCCTTCTCAACCTCAGTCTGAAAATTTTGCTCTCTGCAACAATCCTTCTGCACCCCAGACTCCAACCTTTTCTCTCTGTAACAGTCCTTCTGCACCTCAGTCTCCAAAGTCTGCTCTATGTAAGATCCTTCTGCAACACATTCTCCAAAATTTGCTTCCTGTAACAGTCCTTCTACACCTCAGTATCCAACCTCTGCTTTTTGTAAAAGTCCTTCTACACCTAAGTCTCAAGCCTCTTCTCTCTGCATGATCCCTCTGCATCCCAGTCCCCAACCACTGCTCTCTGTAACAGTCCTCCTTCACCTCAGTCTAAAAACTCCTTCTCCACCCAGTATCCTAACTCTGCTCTCTATAACAATCCTTCTGCACCCCAGTCTTCAAGCTTTGTTCTATTTAACAGGCCTTCTGCACCTTAGTCTCCAAACTCTACTCTCTGTAAAAGGCCTTCAGCACCCTAGTCTCCAAACTCTTCTCTCTGCAACGATCATTCTACACCTCAGTCTCCAACATCTGCTCTCTGTTAGATCCTTCTGCAACCCAGTCTAAAAACTCTGCCCTCTGTATCAGTCCTTCTGCACCCCAGTCTCCAAAATCTGCTCTCCGTAACAGGCCTTCTGCACCCCAGTCTTCAACCTCTGCTCTCTGTAACAGTCCTGCTGCACCTAGGTCTACAATCTCTGCTCTCTGTAAGATCCTTCTGCAACCTTGTCTAAGAACTCTGCTCTCTTTAACAGTTATTCTGCACCCCAGATTCCAACCTCTGCTGTCTGTAACAGGCCTTTTGCACCCCAATCTCCAACCTCTACTCTCTGTAACAGTCTTTTTGCACCTCAGTCCCCAACCTCTGCTCTCTGCAATGATCCTTCTGCACCCCAGTCTCCAACGTCTCCTCTCTTCAACAGTTTTTCTGCACCCCTGTCTCCAAACTCTGCTCTCCGTAAAATCCTTTTGCATCCCAGTTTTCAAACTCTGCTCTCTGTAACATTCCTTTTCCACCACAGTCTCCAACCTCTGGATTCTGCACCGGTCCTTCTGTACCCTAGTCTCCAAACTCTGCTCTATTTAACAGTCCTTCTGCACCCCATTCTCTAATCTCTGCTCTCTGCTACAGTCCTTCTGCACCCCAGTCTCCAACCTCTGCTTTCTGTATCAGTAATTCTGTACCCCTGACTCCAAACTTTGCTCTCTGTAACATTCTTTCTGCACCTCAGACTCCAACCGTTTCTCTCTGCAACAGTTCTTCTGCACCCCAGTCTCTAAACTCTGCTCTCTGCAAGAGTTCTTCTGCACCCCAGTCTCCAACATCTGAACTCTGAAACAGTTCTTCTCCACCCCAATCTCCAACCTCTTCTCTCTCTAACAGTCCTCCTGTATTGCAGTCTCCAAACTCTGCTCTCTGTAACGTCCTTCTGCACCCCAGTCTCCATACTCTGCTTTGTGTATCAGTCTTTCTGCACCCCAGTCTCCAACCTCTGCTATATGCAACAGTCCTTCTGAACCTCAATCTCCAAATTCTGCTCTCTGCAACAGTCTTTCTGTACCCAAGTCTCGAACACCTGCTCCCTGCAACAGTCCTTCTTCACCCCAGTCTCCAACCTCTTCTCTGTGTAACAGTCCTTCTGCACCCCAGTGTCCAAACTCTGCTCTCTGCAATAATTCTTCTGCATCCCAGTCTCCAACATCTGCTCTCTGCAACAGTCCTTCTGCACCTAAGTCTACAACATCTTCTCTCTTAAAAAGTCCTTCTTCACCCCAATGTCCAACCTCTGCTCTCTGCAATGATCCTTCTGCATCCCAGTCTCCAGAATCTGCTCTCTGCAACAGTTCTTCTGCACCCAAGTCTCCAATAACTGGTCTCAGCAACAGTTCTTCTGCGCCTCAGTCTGGAAACTCTGCTGTCTGCAGCGATCCTTCTGCACCCCAGTGTCCAACCTCTGCTCTCTGTGACAGTCTTGCTGCACCTCGGTCTACAATCTCTGCTATCTGTAAGATCTTTCTGCATCCCAGTTTTCAAAATCTGCTCTCTGTAACATTCCTTTTCCACCAGTCTCCAACCTCTGGATTCTGCACCTGTCCTCCTGCACCCCAGTCTCCAAACTCTGTTCTCTGCAACAGTTCTTTCTCTCCCCATTCTCCAACCTCTGCTCTCTGTAACAGTTTTTTCTGTACAGCAGTCTTCAACCTCTGCTCTCTGTAACGTTCCTTCTACACCACAATCTGAAACCTCTGCTTTCTGTATCAGTCCTTCTGCACCACTGTTTCCAACCTCTGCTCTCTGAAATAGTCCTTCTGCACCTCTTTCCCCAACTTCTGCTCTCTGAACGATACTTTGCAAACCAGTTTCCAACTCTGCCATATGTAAAAATCATTCTTAGGCCATTCTCCAAACTCTGCTCTTCGTAAAAGGCCTTCTGCACCCCAGTCTTCAACCTCTGCTCTCTGTAACAGTCCTTCTGCACCTCAGTCTCCTAACTCTGCTCTCTGTAATATCCTTCTGCAACCTTGTCTAACAACTCTTCTCTCTCTAACAGTTCTTCTGCACCCTTGTCTAGAACATCTGCTCTCTGTAACAGGCCTTTTGCATCACAATCTCCAACCTCTATTCTTTGTAACAGTCTTTTTTCAACTCCGTCTCCAACGTCTGCTCTCTGATACGATCCTTCTGCACCTTACTCTCCAACATCTGCTCTCTGCAACAGACCTTCTGCACCCCAGTCTCCTACGTCTCCTCTCTTTAACACTCTTTATGCACCCCAGTCTCTAACCTCTGTTCTCAGTAAGGTCCTTCTGCACCCCAGTTTTCAAACTCTGCTCTCTGTAACATTCCTTCTCCAACCCAGTCTCCAACCACTTCTTTCTTCAACGGTCCTGCTGCAACGCAGTCTCCAACCTCTGTTCTCTGCAACAGTCCTTCTACTCCCCAGTCTCAAATCTCTGCTCTCTGTAACAGTCCTTCTGCACCATAGTCTCCAACCTCTGCTCTCTGTAACGGTCTTTCTGCACCACAGTCTCAAACCTCTGCTCTCACTAACATTCCTTCTGCACCTCTGTCTCCAACCCCTTAACTCAGCAACCCTACTTTTGCACCCCATTCTCTTACCTCTACTCTCTGTAACAGTCCTTCTGCACCCCATTTCCTAACCTCTGTTCTCTGCAACAGTCCTCCTGAACCACAGTCTCCAAACTCTGTTCTCTGTTATGGTCCTTTTGCACCCCAGTCTCTAACCTCTGCTTACTGTATTAGTAATTTTGCACCCCAGTCTCCAAACGTTGTTCTCTGTAAAATATTTTCTGCACCTCAGTCTCCAAACTCACACTCTGCGACAGTTCTTCTGCACCCCAGTTTTTAAACTCTGTTCTCTGCAACAGTCCTCCTGAACCCCAGTCTCCAAACTCTGCTCTCTCTAACGGTGTTTCTGCACCCCAGTCTTTAACCTCTGCTTTCTGTTTCAGTCCTTCTGCACCCCAGTCTCCAACCTCTGCTCTCTGTAACAGTCATTCTGCACCTCAGTCTCTAAATTCTGCTCTCTGCAACAGTCCTACTACACCCAAGTCTCTAACACCTGCTCCCTGCAACAGTCCTTCTTCATCCCAGTCTCCAACAACTGCTATCTGCTACAGTCTTTCTGCACCACAGTCTCCAATCTCTGCTCTCTGTAAAAGTCCTTCTGCTCCTCTGACTCCACCTCTGCTCTCTGCAATGGTCCTTCTGCACCTCAGTATCCAATCCCTACTCTCTGTAACCGTCCTTCTGCACCTCAGTCTCCAACCTCTGCTCTCTGTATGATCCTTCTGCAACCCAGTCTCCAAAGTCTTCCCTCTGTAACAGTCGTTCTGCATCCCTTCACCAAACTCTGCTCTCTGTAACAGGCCTTCTTCACCGCAGTCTCCAAACTCTGCTCTCTGTAACAGGCCTTCTTCACCACAGTCTCCAAACTCTGTTCTCTGTAACAATCCTTCTGCACCTCAGTTCCCAAACTCTGACATCTGCAATCGTCCTACTGCACCCCAGTCTCTAACCTCTGCTCTCTGCAACGATTTTTTTGAACCCCACTCTCCAAACTCTGCTCTCTGCAAAAGTCTTTCTGCACCCCAGTCTCCAACATCTGCTCTCTGCAACAGTTCTCTTGCACCTCAGTCTGAAAACTGTGCTCTCTGCAACAATCCTTGTTCACCACAATCTCCAAACTCTGCTTTCTGTAACATTTTTTTTGTGACTCAGTCTCCAACCTCCGGTCTGTAACACTCCTTCTGCACCCCATTCTCCAAACTCTGCTCTCTGTAAGATCCTTCTTCACCCAAGTTTCCAAACTTTGCTCTCTGTAGCATTCCTTCTCCACCCAGTCTCCAACCTCTGCTCTTTGGAACTGACCTTCTTTAGGCCAGTCTCCAACCTCTGTTCTCGAGAACCGTCCTTCTGCACCCCATTCTCAAAATTCTGCTCTGCATATCATTTCTTCTGCACCTGGGTCTCCAATTTCAGCTCTATGTAAGATCCTTCTGCAACCCAGTCACCAAACTCTGCTCTCTGGAACAGTCCTTCTGCACCCCAGTATCCAACCTCTGGTCTGTGCAACAGTTCGTCTGAACCTCAGTCTCCAACCTCTGCTCTCTGAAAGATCCTTCTGTAACCCAGTCTCAAAACTCTGACCTCTGTAACAGTCCTTCTTCACCCAAGTCTCCCAACTCTGCTCTCTGTAACAATCTTTCTGCACCTCAGTCTCACACATCTGCTCTCTGCAACGGTTTTTCTGCACCCCATTCTCCAACGTCTATTGTCTGCAAGAGTCCTGCAGCACCTCAGTCTCCAAATTCTGCTCCTTGCAACAATCCTTCTGCACCCCTGTCTCAAACTTCTGTTCTCTGCAACAGTTCTTCTGCACCCCAGTCTTCAACCTCTGCTCTCTGAAAGATACTTCTGCACCCCAGTCTCCAAATTTTGATCTTTGTCACAGTCCTTTTTCACCTCAGTCTCTTAAACACTGCTCTCTGTAATAATCCTTCTGCACCTCAGTCTTCAACATCTGCTCTCTGCAATGGTCCTTTTGCACCTTATTCTCCAAACTCTGTTGTCTGCAAGAGTCCTTCAGCACGTCATATCCAACTTCTACTCTCTGCAACAATCCTTCTGCACCCCAGTCTCCAACTTCGGCTCTTTGCAACAGTTCTTCTGTACCCCACTCTCCAACATCTACTCTCTGAATAAGTCCTTCTACACGCCAGTCTTCAAACTCTGATCTCTGTAACAGTCCTTCTGTACCGCAGTCTCTAACTTCTGCTCTCTGTAAGATCCTTCTGCACTCCAGTTTCCAAACTCTGCTCTCTGTAACATTTCTTCTTCACCCAAGTCTCCAAACTCTGCTCTCTGAAACGGTCCTTCTGCACCCCAGTCTCCAACCTCTGCTTTCTGCATCAGTCCTTCAGCACCACAGTCTCCAAACTCTGCTCTCTGTTACAGTCCTTCTGCACCTCAGTCTCCAAACTCTGCTCTCTGAAAAAGTCCTCCTGGACCCTAGTCTCCAACCTCTGCTCTCCGTAACAGTCCTACTATACTGCAGTCTCTATCATCTGCTCTAGTTAAGATTCATTCTGGACACATGTCTCCAACCTCTGCTTTCTGTATCAGTCCTTCTGCACCCCAGTCTCTAAACTCTGCTCTTTGTAACAGTCCTTCTGCATTTAAGTCTCAAATATCTTCTCTCTGTAACAGTTCTTCTCTACCCCAGTCTCCAAACTCTGCTCTCTGCAACAGTTCTTCTACACCTCAGTCTTCAACCTCTGCTCTCTGCAACAGTCCTTCTGCATCCCAGTCTCCAACATTTGCTCTCTGCAACCGTCCTTCTGCACTCAAGTCTCCAAATTCTACTCTCTGCAATGATCCTTCTGCACACCAGTCTCCGAACTCTTCTCTCTGTAACAGCTCTTCTGCACCCAGTCTTCAACCTCTGCTCTCTGTAACAGGCCTTCTGCAACCAAGTCTCCAAACTCTGCTCTCTGTATCAGTCCTTCTGAACCCCAGTATCCAAACTCTGCTCTCTGTAACAGTCCTTCTGCACCTCAGTCTCCAAATTCTGCTCTCTGCAACAGTTCTTCTGCACCCAAGTCTCCAACTTCTGCTCTCTGCAACAGTCCTTCTACACACCAGTCTTCAAACTCTGCTTTTTGTAACAGTCTTTCTGGACACCAGTCTCCAACCTCTGCTCTCTGTAACAATCCTTCTTGACCCCAGTCTCCCACCTCTGCTTTCTGTATCATGATTTTTCACCCCAGTCTCCAAAGTCTGCTATGTGTAACATCCTTCTGCATCTCAGTCCCCTACCTCTGCTCTCTGCAACAGTCCTTCTGCACCCCAGAATCCAAACTATACTTTCTGCAAAATTCTATCTGCACCCCAGTTTCCAAACTGTGCTCTCTGTAACTGTCTTTCTGCACCCCAGTCTCCCACCTCTTCTCTATATTATGATCCTTCTACACCCCAGTCTCCACTTTGCTCTCTGCAATGATTCGTCTACAACTGAGTCTCCAACTTTTGCTCTCTTCCTCGATCCTTCTGCACCCCACTCTCCAACCTCTGCTCTCTGTATGATCATTCTGAAATGAAGTCTCCAAACTTTGCTTTCTGTAACAGTCCTTGTGCACCCCAGTCTCCAAACTCTGCTCTCTGTAAAAGTCCTTCTGCACCATAGTCTCCATTCTATGCTCTCTGCATCATTTCTTCTGCACCCCAGTCTCCAAACACTTTTCTCTGCAATAGTCCTTCTGCACCCCTGTCTCCAAACACTGCTCTCGGTAACAGTCCTTCTGTACTGCACTCTCCAATCTCTGCTCTCTGTAACAGTCCTTTTGCACCCCAGTCTCCTACGTCTGCTCTCTGCAACAGTCCTTCTACACCTCAGTCTCAATCATCTGCTCTCTGCAACAGTCTTTCTACACGCAAGTCTCCAAACTCTGCTCTCTGCAACAGTCTTGTGGCACCCCTATCTCCAAATGCTACTCTCTGCAACAGTCTTTCTAAACCCCAGTCTCCAAACTCTACTGTCTGCAATAGTCCTTTTGCACCCAAGTCTCCAACCTGTACTCTATGCAACAGTCTTACTGCACCCCAGTCTCCAACATCTGCTCTCTACAATAGTCCTTCTGCACCCTAGTTTCAAACCTCTGCTTTCTGTATCAGTCTTTCTGCACCACAGTCTCCAAACTCTCCTGCTGTAACAGTCCTTCTGCACATCAGTCTGCAACCTCTGCTCTCTGCAATAGTCCTTCTGCACCCCAGTCTCTAACCTCTGCTTTCTGTATCAGTCCTTCTGCACCGCAGTCTCCAAACTCTGCTCTATGTAACAGTCCTTCTCCAATTCAGTCTCCAACCTCTGCTCTCTGCAACAGTCTTGTGGCACCCCAATCTCCAAATGCTACTCTGTGCAACTGTCTTTCTAAACCCCAGTCTCCAACCTCTACTCTCTGCAACAGTTCTTCTGCACCCCAATCTCCAACCTCTACTCTCTGCAATAGTCCTTCTGAACCCAAGTCTCCAACCTCTACTCTATGCAACAGTCTTTCTGCACCCCAGTCTCCAAAGTTTGCTCTCTACAATAGTCCATCTGCACCCCAGTCTCCAAACTCTGCTTTCTGTATCAGTACTTTTGCACTCAAGTCTCTAACCACTGCTCTCTGTAACAGTCCTTCTGCACTTCAGACTCCAAATTTTGGTCTCAGCAACAGTCCTTCTCCACCCCAATCTCCAACCGGTACTCTCTGCAACAGTCTTTCTGCTCACCAGTCTCCAACCTCCGCTCTGCAACAGTCCTTCTGCGCCCCAGTCTCCAACATCTGATCTCTGTAACAGTCCTTCTGTACTGCAGTTTCCAAACTCTTCTCTCTGTAACAGATTATTTGCACAGCAGTCTCCAACCCCTACTTTCTCTATTAGTCCTTCTGCACTCAAGTCTCCAACCTCTGCTCTCTGTACAGTCCTTCTGCACCTCAGTCTCCAAATTCTGCTCTCTGCAACAGTCCTTCTGCACCCCAATCTCCAACCTCTGTTCTCTGCAGCAGTCCATCTACACCCAAGTCTCCAATCTCTGTACTCCGCAACAGTCCTTCTGCACCTCAGTTTCCAACCACTGTTCTCTGCAATGGTCTTTCTACACCTTAGTCTTCAACATCTACTCTCTGTAACAGTCCTTCTGCACCTAATTCTTTAACCTCTGCTCTCTGCAACAGTCCTTCTGAACCTGAGTCTCCTACCTCTGCTTTCTGCAACAGTCCTTCTGCAAACAAATCTCCAACCTCTGCCATCCGCAACATTCCTTCTGCACCCAAGTATCCAACCTGTGCTCTTTAGAACACTCCTTCTATACCCCAGTCTCCATACTCTACTCTCTGCAACGATTCTTCTGAACCACAGTCTCCAAACTCTGCTCTCTGCAACAGTCCTGTGGCACCCCAATCTCAAAATGTTACTCTCTGTAAAAGTCTTTTTCCACCCCAGTCTCCAACCTCTGCTCTCTGCAACAGTTCTTCTGCAATCCAATCTCCAACCTCTACTCTCTGCAATAGTCTTTCTGCACCCAAGTCTCCAAGCTCTACTCTATGCAACAGTCCTTCAGCACTCCAGTCTCCAACATCTGCTCTCTATAACAGTCCCTCTGCACCACAGTTTCCAAACTCTACTCTCTTTCACAGTCTTTCTGCACCTCACTCTGCAACCTATGCTCTCTACAACAGTCCTTCTGTACCCCAGTTTTCAACCTCTTCTCTCTGCAACAGTCCTTCCTCACCCCAGTCTCCAAAATATTCTCTCTGTAACAGTCCTTTTCCACTGCAGTCTCCAACCTCTGCTCTCTGTAACAGTTTTTCTGTACTGCAGTCTCCAACCTCTGCTATCTGTACGGTATTTCTGCACCCCTGTCTCCAAACTCTGCTTTCTGTATCAGTCCTTCTGCACCCCGTTCTCTAAACTCTGCTCTCTGCAACAGTACGTCTGTGCCCCAATCTCAAACCTCTGCTATCTGCAACACTCCTTCTGCACCTCAGTGTTCTAATTCTGCTCTCTGTAAGATCCTTCTGAAACCCAGTCTCCAACCTCTGCTTTCTGCAATGATCCATATGCACCCGAGTCTTCAACCTCTGTTCACTACAACCCTTATTCTGCACCCCAATCTCCATCCTGCGCTCTTTGTTATAGTCCTTCTGTACCGCAGTCTTCAACCTCTGTTCTCTGTAAAAGTTTTTCTGCACCCCAGTCTCCAACCTCTGCTTTCTGTATCAGTCATTCTGCCCCACCTTCTCCAAACTCTGCTCTCTGTAACAGTCCTTCTGCACCACAGTCTGCAACCTCTGCTCTCTGCAATACTCCTTCTGCACCCCAGTCTCAAATCTCTGCTCTCTGCAAAAGTCCTTCTGCACCCCAGTCTCCAACATCTTCTCCTAGCAAAAGTCCTTCTCCACCTCAGTCTTAAAACTCTGCTCTCTGCAACAGTCTTTCTGCACCCAAGTCACCAAGTCCTGCTTTCTTTATCAGTCCTTCTAAACCCCAGTCTCCAACCTATGCTCTTTGTAACAGTCCTTCTGCACCTCAGTCTCCAAACTCTACTCTCTGCAGAAGTCCTTCTCCACCCCAGTCTCCAACCTCTGCTGTAGGCCACAATCCTTCTGGACGCCAATCTTCAACCTCTACTCTCTGCAACAGTCGTTCTACACCCCAGTCTGCAACCTCTGCTCTCTGTAACAGGCCTTCTGCACCTCAGTCTGAAAACTCTGCTCTCTGCATCGATTTTTCTGCACATCAGTCTCCAACCTCTGCTCTCTGGAACAGTCCTTCTGTACCTCAGTCTCCAACCTCTGCTCTCTGTAAGATCCTTTTGCAACCCAGTCTTTAAACTCTGCTCTCTGTAACTGTCCTTCCGCACCCCAGTCTCCAAGCCTGCTCTGTAACAGGTCTTCTGCTCCCCAATCTCCAAACTCTGCTTTCTGTAACAGGCATTTTGACCCCAGTCTCCAACCTCTTCTCTCTTCAACAATCCTTCTGAACCCCAGTCTCCAACCTATGCTGTCTGTCAGATCCCTCTGCACACCTGTCTCCAAACACTGCTCTCTGAAACAGTCCTTCTGTGCCGCAGTCTCCAACATATGGTATCTTTAAGGGTCCTTCTGCACCTCAGTCTCCAACCTGTGCTCTCTGTAAAATACATTCTGCACCCCAGTCTTCAACCTGTGCTCTCTGTAAAAGTCGTTCTGCATCACAGTCTCCAAACACTGCTCTCTTTAAGGATCCTTCTGCATCCCAGTCTCCAACCTCTGCTCTCTGCAACGATCCTTCTGCACACTAGTCTCAAAACTCTGTTCTCTAAAACAGTTATTCAGCACGCCAGTATCCAACCTCTGCTCTCTGTAACAGTCCTTTTGTACTGCAGTCTCCAACCTTTGTTCTTTGTCAGGGTCCTTATTCACCACAGTATCCAACCTCAGCTTTCTGTATCCGTCCTTTTCCACCACAGTCTCCAAACTCTGCCTGCTGTAACAGTTCTTCTGCAACTCAGTCTGCAACCTCTGCTCTGTGCAACAGTCCTTCTACACACCAGTTTCCATCCTCTGCTCTCTGCAACAGTCCTTTTGCACCGCAGACTCCAACATCTGCTCTCTGAAACAGTTCTTTTCCATCACAGTCTCCAACCTCTGCTCTCTGTCACAGTCCTTCTGTACTGCAGTCTCCATCGTCTGCTCTCTGTAAGGGTCCTTCTGCACCCCAGTTTCCAAACTCTGCTTTCTGTATCAGTTCTTGTGCACCCCAGTCTCCAACCTCTGCTCTCTGTATCAATCCTTCTGCACCTCAGTCTCCAAGTCTTCTCTCTGAAACGGTCCTTCTGCACCTCAGTCTCCAACCTCTTCTCTCTGTAACGGTGCTTCTGGGCCTCAGTCTCCAAACTCTGCTCTCTGTACCATCCTTCTGCAACCTAGTCTCCAAACTCTGCTCTCTGTAGCAGTCTTTCTGCACCCCAGTCTCCAAACTCTGCTCTCTGTAACAGGCCGTCTGCAGTCAAGTCTCCAACCTCTGCTCTCTGAAAGAGGCCTTCTGCACCCCAGTCTCCAACCTCTACTCTCTGCAACGAGCCTTCTGTACTTAAGTCTCTAACCTCTGCTCTCTGCAACATTCCTTCTGCACCTCAGTCTCCAACCTCGCTCTCTGTAACAATTCTTCTACACCCCAGTCTCCAACCTCTGCTCTCTGTAACAGTCTTTCTGAACCAGAGTCTCCTACCTCTCCTCTCTGTAACGGTCCTTCTGCACCCCAGTCTCCAACATCTGCTTTCTCTATCAGTCTTTCAGTACCCCAGTCTTCAACCTCTGCTCTCTGCAACATTCCTTGTGCACCCCAGTCTCCAACATTCACTCTCTGTATGATCCTTTTGCACACCAGTCTCCTACCTCTGCTCAATGAAACAGTCTTTCTGCAACCCAGTCTCCAAACTCTGCTCTCTGTAACAATAATTCTGCACCTCAGTCTCCAACCACTTCTCTCTACAAAGGTCCTTCTGCACCTCAGTCTCTAACCTTTGTTCTCTTCAACAGTCCTACTTCACCACAGTCTCAAACCTCTGCACTCTGTAACAGTCCTTCTGCACTCCAGTCTCCAACCTCTGCTCTCTGCAACAGTCCTTCTGAACCTCAGTCTCAAAACTCTCCTTTTTGTAAGATCCTTCTGCAATCCAGTCTCCAAACTCTGCTCTCTCTAACAGTCCTTCTGCACCCCAGTCACCAAACTCCACTCTCTAGAACAGGCCTTCTTCGCCCCATTCTCTAACCTCTGCTCTCTGTAAGATTATTCCTGAACCCCAGTCTCCTACGACTACTCTCTGCAACAGTCCTTCTGCACTGAAGTCTCCAACATCTGCTCTCTTCAACAGTCCTTCTATAACCCAGTCTTCAACTTCTGCTCTCTGCAACATTCCTTCTACACCACATTCTCCATAATCTGCTCACCCCAACAATCTTTCTGCACCCCAGTCTCCAAACTCTGTTCTCTATATCAGTTCTTCTGCACCCCAGTCTTTAAACTTTGCTCTCTGTAACAGTCCATCTGTACCGCAGTCTCCAAACTTTGTTCTTTGTAAGGGTCCTTATGCACCCCAGTATCCAAACTCTGCATTCTGTATCCGTCGTTTTCCACCCCAGTCCTCAAACTCTGCCCTTTGTAACAGTCCTTCTGCAACTCAGTCTGCAACCTCTGCTCCCTGCAACAGTCCTTCTATACCACAGTCTCCATCCTCTGCTCTCTGGAACAGTCGTTTTGTACCCCAGACTCCAACATCTGCTGTCTGAAACAGTTCTTCTCCAGCCCAGTCTCCAACCTCTGCTCTCTGTAACAGTACTTCTGTACTGCAGCCTCCAACCTCTGCTCTCTGTAAGGGTCCTTCTGCACCAGAGTCTCCAACCTCTGCTTTCTATATCAGTTCTTCTGCACCCCAGATTCCAACCTCTTCTCTCTCTATCAATCCTTCTACACCTCATTCTCCAAACTCTTCTCTCTGTAACAGTGCTTCTGCACCTCTGAATCCAACCCCTGCTCTCTGTAACATCCTTCTGTAACCCGGTCTCAGAACTCTGCTCTCTCTAAAATTCCTTCTGCACCCCAGTTTCCAAACTCTTCTCTCTGTAACAGGCATTCTTCAACCCATTCTCCACCTTCTGCTCTCTGTAAGAGTCCTTCTGCACCCCAGTCTTCAACCTCTGCTCTCTGCAACGATCCTTCTGAACCCCAGTCTCCAACGTCTGCTCTCTGCAACAGTCCTTCTGCACCCAAGTCTCCTACATCTGCTCTGTGCAACAGTTTCTCTGAACCTCAGTCTGATAACTCTGCTCACGGCAACCATCCTTCTGCACCCCAGTCCCCAAACTCCGCTCTCTGTAACAGTCATTCTGCACCTCAGTCTCCAACCTCTGTTCTCTGTAAGATCCTTCTGAAACCCAGTCTCCAAAGTCTGCTCTCTGTAACAGTCCTTCTTCACCCAGTCCCAAACTCTGCTCTCTGTAACAGGCCTTCGGCACCCCAGTCTCAAAACTTTGCTCTCGGTAACAGGCCATCTATTTCCCAGTCTTCAACCTCTTCTCTCTGCCACGATCCATTTGCACCCCAGTTCCCAACTTCAGCTCTCTGAAAGATCTTTCTACACCCCAGTCTCCAAACTCTGATTTATGTAAGAGTCTATCTGCACCCCAGTCTCCAAACTCTGCTCTTGATAACAGTCCTCTACCGCAGTCTCCAAACTCTGTTCTCTGTAACAGTCCTTCTGCACCCCAATTTCCAAACTCTGCTTCCTGTAACAGTTTTTCTGCACCTTAGTCTCCAGACTTTGCTGTCTGTAACAGTCCTTCTACACACCAGTCTCCAACTACTGCTCTTTGTAAATATCCACCTGCACCTAGTCTGAAACCGCTGCTCTCCACGATTCTTCTGCACCCCAGTCTTCAACCACTGCTCGTTGTAACAGTCCCTGTGCACCTCAGTCTCCAACCTCTGCTCTCTGTAAGATCCTTAAGAAACCCAGTCTCCAAACTTAGCTCTCTATAACAGTCCTTCTGCACCCCAGTCTCTAACCTCTCCTCTCTGTAACAGGCCTTCTGCACGCCAGTCTCCGAATTCTGCTTTATGCAATGATCATTCTGCATGCCTGTCTCCAAACTCTGCTCTCTTCAATGATCCTACTGCACCCCAGTCTCCAACCTCTAATCTCTGAAACAGTCCTTCTGCACCTCAGTCTCAAACATCTTCTCTCTGGAAGATCATTCTGCACCCCTGTCTCCAAGCTCTGCTCCTTGCAATGATCCTACTGAACCCCAGTCTCCAACCTCTGCTCTGTGTAACAGGACTTCTGCATCTAAGTCTCCAAACTCTGCTTTATGTAACAGTCCTTCTGCACCTCAGTCTCAAAATTCTGCTCTCTGTAACAGTCCTTCTAAACCTCAATTTCCAACCTCTGCTCCCTGTAACAGTACTTATGAACCTCAGTCTGAAACCTCTGCTCTCCACGATCCTTCTGCACCCCAGTCTCTAACCACTGCTCTCTGTAACAGTCCACCTGCACCTTAGTCTCCAACCTCTGCTCTCTCTAAAATTCTAAAGCAACCCAGTCTTCAAACTCAGGTCTTTGTTAGAATCCTTCTGCACCCCAGTCTCCAACCTCTTCTCTCTGTAACAGGCCTTTTGCACGTCAGTTTCCAAATCTGCTCTCTGTAGCAGGCCTTCTGCACCCAAGTCTCCAACCACTGCTCTCTGCAACGATCCTTCTACACCCCAGGCTTTAACCTCTGCTCTCTGCAATGATCCTACTGCACCCCAGTCTCCAGCGTCTGATCTCTACAACAGTCCTTCTTCACCCCAGTCTCCAACATCTTCTCTCTGTAACAGGCGTTCTGCACGCCAGTCTCCAAATCTGCTCTCTGTAGCAGGCCTTCTGCAACCAAGTCTCCAAACTCTGCTCTCTGCAACGATCCTTCTGCACCCCAGTCTTTAACCTCTTCTCTCTGTAATGATCCTACTGCACCCCAGTCTCCAAACTCTGATCTCTACAACAGTCCTTCTGCACCTCAGTCTTCAACCTCTACTCTCCACAACAGTTCTTCTGCACCCCAGTCTCCAAACTCTGCTCTCTGCAACATTCTTCCGGCACCGTAGTTACCAATATCTGCTCTTTCTTACACTCTTTCTGCACCCCAGTCTCCAACCTGTGCTCTCTGTAACAGTCCTCCTGTACTGCAGAATCCAACCTCTGCTCTCTGTAAGGGTCTTGCTGCACCCCAGACTGCAATCTCTGCTTTCTGTGTCAGTCCTGCACCCCAGTCTCCAACCTCTGCTCTCTATAACAGTCCTTCTGCACCTCAGTCTCCAAACTCTGCTCTCTGCAACAGTCCTTATGCACCACAGACTCCAAAATCCGCTATCTTCAACAGTCCGTCTGCACCCCAGTCTCCAACCTCTGCTCACTGTAACAATCCTTCTGCACCTCAGTCTCCTAACTCTGTACTCCTCAACGTTAATTCTGAACCTCAGTCTCCAACATCTACTCTCTGTAACAGTCTTGCTGCACCTCATTCTTCAACCTCTGCTCTCTGTAGGATCCTTCTCCAACCCAGTCTCCAAACTCTGCTCTCTGTAACTGTCCTTCTG